>NC_092784.1:33525181-33825181 GCF_047496795.1 Chiloscyllium punctatum
GAACACTGATCAAACCCCCAGGCTGCCAGTCATTACCAACATACAGCAAGGAGCAGGAGGAGATCACTTGGTCTCTCGACACTCCTGTACCATTCAATATTCTGATTGTAAACTCAATCTTGCAATCTGAGCCATCCTTTCTTCCCCTTGCTAGCAAGCAGTTTATCACCCCTATTTCCCAAATATTCACAGCCTCTGCTTCCACCAGCTTTTGAGGGTGGGAGTTCCAAAGCCTCAAAAGTAGAAACAGTCCGTTTCGCATGAGATTCAATCAAGTTTTCAACAACGATTCCCAATTTCAGATTCTCCCAGAAGAGGAAATATCCTTTCCACATCCACCCTCTCCACACCCCTCAGGATCGGACACATTCCAGTCAAGTGATCCTGTCCAATTCTCACAAACAAATCCAGTCCATACAAACATTCCTCATAACACAATCTGCTCACTCTCTGCATCTGGATCCTCAGTTTCCTGACCCACAGGCCACAATCGGTGAAGACTGGGGACAATATGTCATCCTCATTAAGACTCAACACTGGAGCCCCCCAAGGAGTATGTCCTCAGCCCGCTACTGTACTCACTGTATACCCATGACTGCGTCACCAAATACCAGACTAATGCCATTTACAAGTTCGCTGATGACACCACCATAGCCAGTCGAATCTCAGATGGTGAAGAAACAGACGACAGACGGGAGGTGGAAGACCTAGAGAAACGGTGCACTGAGACCAACCTAGCTCTCAACGCGGGCAAAACCAAAGGAACTCATTATTGACTTTCAGCGGGATGTTACTCATGCCCCCCCTACACATCAACAGCACAGAGGTGGAATGAGTGGAGAGTGTCAAGCTCCTGGGAGTGGTCATCCACAACAAGCTTTCTTGGACTCTCCATGTGGGCGCACTGGTTACAAAGGCCCAACAACGTCTCTTCCTCCTTAGGCAGCTGAGGAAATCTGGCATGACAGCGAATACCCTCGCCAATTTTTATAGGGTGCGCCATTGAGAGCATTCTGCCTGGATGTATCACGACCTGGTATGGCAACTGTACCATTCAAGATCGGAGACGGTTACAGAGAATGGGGAACTCGGCCCGGACAATCACAAAGGCTAACGTCCCATCTATAGAATCCATCTACCAGGCCCACTGTCAGGGAAAGGCTGTCAGCATTCTCCAAGATCCACCCCACCCTGGCAATGTTTTTCCACAACCTCTACCATCGGGGAGAGGGTACAGAAGCCTGAACACATGCACCAGCCGGTTTCACAACAGTTTCTACCCTACTGTTGTTAGAATACTGAATGGACTCTCAAACTCTTAACATTCACCTGTCCCTGTGTTTTGGTTTTTGCCGCTGTTTATCTATTATTTACTTCACTCTGTGACCTGCCTGTATTGCTCACAAGACAAAGATTTTCACTGTGTCCAAATTAAATTCAACTCAATTCATTCAGAGAGCGAACCGTCTCTGAACTGTGTCTAATGCATTTATGTAGTGCCTTAAATCAGATGACGAGTACTGTGTTTAGTACTCCTGTTGGAGACACTGTCCAACTGAAGCAAGAAAATAGCACAGACATGAATGAAGATTAACCATCGAACCAACTGTACCCCATCCAGGACCATCCATTACTACAGTAACAATAACACACCATTCCCAGCACAGTACAGTCTGTCGCAATGGAACGAGAGGCTCTGATTTCAGATAGCTGACCAGGAAACCCCCCCTGCTTCTCACTGGCAATCACTGATCATGCAGGCCTGGCTGGGGACCACATCAAGGAGCTCCTGGCCCAGAGGCAGAGACGCTACCCACTGCCCCACAACTTTTTCCCCGGGTACAACAGAGTGTTACAAGGGGACATAAATTTAAGGTGAAGGGTGGAAGGTATAGGGGAGATGTCAGGGGTGGGTTCTTTACCCAGAGAGTGGTGGGGGCATGGAATGCGCTGCCCGAGGGAGTGGTAGAGTCAGATTCATTGGTGACCTTTAAGCGGCATTTGGATAGGTACATGGATGGGTGCTTAATCTAGGAAAGAAGTTTGGCACAACATCGTGGGCCGAAGGGCCTGTTCTGTGCTGTATTGTTCTATGTTCTATGTTCTATGTATCACACTGGGGCGTTATTGGGGGAGGGGGTGTTATTAGGAGGTGTGGGGGGAGGTGGGGGGTGGGGAGTGTGAAATGCAGGTTTGAGGTTACAATCTACACAATGGATTTTTGGGAATGGTATCCCAGAAAGTCCCTGTTCCACCGGGAATGTGTAACCACAGAGGGCTTTGTTGGGGTAGGAGGGTCACCCCCCTCCCTCCCTCCCTCCGTCCTTCCCCCCCCCCCCCCCCCCCCCCCGAGGCACTGTCTCTCGGTTCCAGTCCCCTTCCAGGAGGCACTGGGTCCAGGAAGGGAGTTCCATCACGGGTCTGAGGATGGTGGCTCTGAAAGGGCAGAGCAGACACGAGCCCTACCTGTTACTGATCGAAGGCTGCTCTCCCCGATCACAAACTCCCCCAGGGTCACCGAATAAACCGTCACCAGTCGGTGGGAATACGGTGGGCGGCACTGCAGGGTCCCCTGGGAACGGAGCCAGGAGCCAGGAGAAACTGGTCAAACGTGAAGGGACAGAGGCAGTGACCACAGGGAAGGTACTGACCCTCCCTGTCCCATGGACCAGAGCTCTTACACCTTGACCATTTCCCCCACAGGGAGAGCTGCTGGGACTGGGCCACACCCCAGGGCTAGGGTAAGGGACAGTACCCCCTGGGAACTGATCCTCCTCCAATCAGCTTTATACCAAACCTCGCACACGCTCAGTGCAGGAAAGGGGTGTGGTCATGGTGGGGGGGAGGGGAACATTCCTGAGGGATTTCCCCACACTCCCCGGGGGGTGGGGGAAGACTGCACTCAGAGGAGAGCAACAGTTTGCAGAAAATCCCAGTGGGTGTGGTGTTCTGCTGGTGTGTGTGTGTGTGTGAGAGATGAGGTTCTCTGCTGGTGACAGGCACAGGGTTTTGGGAAAGCTCTGCATTAATCAGCAGGGATTATACCAGCACAGACCCAGCAGAGACACAGGCCCTACACTGTCATTACCAGCAGAGACATAGGCCCTGACACTATCATTACCAGCAGAGATACAGGTGCCCACAGTGTCATTACCAGCAGACAGACACAGGCCCTCAGACTATCATTACCAGCAGAGACAGAGGCCCCCACACTGTCATTACCAGCAGACAGACACAGGCCCTCAGACTATCATTACCAGCAGAGACACAGGCCCCACATTGTCACTACCAGCAGAGAGACAGACCTCCACACTGTCACCACCAGCAGAGACACAGGCTCCCACACAGTCACTACCAGCAGAGACACAGGCCCTGACACTGTCATTACCAGCAGAGACACGGGCTTCCACACTGTCATTACCAGCAGAGAAACAGGTTCCCACACTGTCTTTACCAGCAGAGACACAGCCCTTCCCATACTGTCATTACGAGCAGAGACACAGGCCGCGCACTGTCACTACCAGCAGAGAGACAGACCTCCACACTGTCACCACCAGCAGAGACACAGGCTCCCACACAGTCACTACCAGCAGAGACACAGGCCCCCACACTGTCACCACCAGCAGAGACACAGGCTCCCACACAGTCACTACCAGCAGAGACACAGGCCCCCACACTGTCATTACCAGCAGAGACACAGGCCCCCACACTGTCATTACCAGCAGAGACACGGGCTTCCACACTGTCACTACCAGCAGAGACACAGCCCTTCCCACACTGTCATTACGAGCAGAGACACAGGCCACGCACTGTCACTACCAGCAGAGATACAGGCCCCCACACTGTCATTGCCGGCAGAGACACGGGCTTCCACACAGTCACTACCAGCAGAGACACAGGCCCCCACAGTGTCTTTACCAGCAGAGACACAGGCACCCACACTGTCATTACCAGCAGAGACACGGGCTTCCACACTGTCACTACCAGCAGAGACACAGGCCCCCACACTGTCTTTACCAGCAGAGACACAGGCTCACACACTGTCAATACCAGCAGAGACACAAGCCCCCACGCTGTCATTACCAGCAGAGACACAGGCCCCTCCCACAGTCATTACCAGCAGAGACACAGGCCCACACACTATCACTACCAGCAGAGACACAGGCCCACACACTATCACTACCAGCAGAGACACAGGCCCCACACTGACATTACCAGCAGAGACACAGGCCCCTCCCACAGTCATTACCAGCAGAGACACAGGCGTTCACTCCATTGCAGAGTCTGTGCTATTCTGCAGCTCTGGGACAGCTTCCAGTCGTTGGCGTGTTGTGAAATGTGATCCTGTCACTGACAACAACAACCTGCATTTCTATATCTCCTCGAATGTGACAAAATGTCCCAGTCAGCTGATTCAGGGAATGGTCATGGTTGAGCGTACGATGAAATGGAGTTACACTGGGGGGATATCGTGGCCTGGTGACCTGAAGCCTGGTCAGAGAATCGGCCTTGAGGAGTATTTCATCAAGGGTAGTGAAGGAGCGTGGAACGGGGATTCCGGAACATTCCGGCTGTTGAACCGAAGCTGCAGGAGTAATTGCCATGGCTGACGTACCTCAGAGTGTTGGTGGGCCCGAGGTGTTGAGGTAGAAGCAGGGAGGTCAGAGGTACTGAGGGCACTGTGGGATTTGCAAACCAGAATGGGAATTGAAATATCCTGGGGCAGCGCACACTTAACAATCTCAGTGGATCACGGTCGTCTGGGAACTGAAGCGAGTTGGGGACATTGCAACAGAGGTTACAGGTTACCAGTTGCAGAGAAAATGGGGGAGCGGGGAGGGGTGTGTGTGGGCAGTAAAGAGAGACTCTGTGTGGAAGGAGAGGAGGGTAAATTGTGGGGGTCTATCTCAGTGTGGAGGGAGTGTTTTTAACAAAATCATTGGTGGGATGTGGGGGTCACTGGCTGGGCCCAGCATTGATTACCCTGCCCCTAGTTGCCCCTTGAGAAGGTGGGGGGTGAGCTGCCTTCCTGAACTGCTGCAGTCCCTTTGCTGTAGGGTAGACCCACAATGTCCTGAGGGAGGGAATTCCAGGATTCTGACCCAGAGATGGGGAGGGGCTCAGAGGGGAACTTGCAGGGGGTGGTGTTCCCAAATACCTACTGCCCTTGTCCTTCTCGATGGAAGTGGGTGTAGGTCTGGAAGGTGCTGTCTGGGGATGTTTGGTGAGTTTCTGCAGGACATCTTGCAGATGGTACGCACTGCTGCTATTGAGCGTCGGTGGGGGGAGGGTGGGGATGTTTGTGGATGTGGTGCCAATCAATCTACTTGAGTGTTGTTGGAGCTGCACGCATCCAGGCGAGTGGGGAGTATTCCATGCCACTCCTGCCTTGTGCCTTGGAGATGGTGGGAGTCAGGAGTTGGCCTACTCAATGCAGTATTCCTAGCCTCTCACCTGGTCATGTCGCCAGTGTGTGGTGAGTCCTGTTGAGTTTCTGATCAATGATAACCCCCAGGATATGGGGTTGAAAGTGGGTGATTCAGTGATGGCAGCACCATTGAATGCCAAGGGGCAGTGGTTAGATTGTCTCTTACTGGAGATGGTCTTAGCCTGGCGAATGTTACTTGCCAGTTGTTAGCCCAAGCCTGGATATTGTCCAGATCTTGTTACATTTGGACACGGACTGCTTCAGGATCTGAGGGTTCTGGAGCTGAATGTTTTGCAAAATAAACGTTGCCACATTCAGAAGAAAAGATCACGTCAAAGTCCGACTTGGCTCGAGTGAATATACATTTCGGGAAATTTGGAGGCAGTGTAGAAATTGAACTGGTAAATCTTTATTTTCCTTGTCCATTTTAAAAGTTTGAAATTCTTTAGCAGTGGAATTTATTTTACTGCTAGGAGTATAAGAAGTAAGGGCAGATGAGTTTAGGGTCTGGGTTTGCACGTGGGACTCCACGTGGTAGCCATTACAGAAACTTGGTTGAGAGAACAGCAGGACTCACAGCTTAACTTTCCAGGATTTTGATGTCTCAGGCAAGACAGAGGGGGATGTATGTGGGGGTGGAGGAGTTGCATTCCTGATTACAGAGTCCTCAGAGAGGACATTTTGGAGGGCTCAACTAGGGAGGCCATTTGGGTGAAGAGGAGGTTCCCCAGGAAGTTGCCTGGTACGGAGGGTGCTAGCTATGAGGAGAGGTTGAGTCGATTAGGATTATTTTCACTAAATAAACTGAAGCTGGGGGGGTATCTGATTGAGGCCTACAAAATCATAAGGGGTGGAGACAGGGTGGATAGCAAGAAGCATTTTCCCCAGAGTGGGGGACTCACTTACTGGGCGTCACTAGTTTAAGGTGAGAGGGGAAGGTTTAAGGGAAGTATACATGGAAAGGTCTTTACACAGAGGGTGGTGGGTGCCTGGAGCACGTTACCAGCAAGGTGGCAGAGGTGGGCACAATAGTGTTATTTAAGACGTATCTAGACAGCTATATGAATGAGCAGGGAGCAGAGGGATACAGATCCTTAGAAAATAGGTGACAGATTTAGATAGAGGATCTGGATGGGCACAGGCTTGGAGGGCCGAAGGGCCTGTTCCTGTGCTGTAATTTTCTTTGCTCTTTGTTCTTTGTTCTTTGAAAGATGCGATCACTCTGATAGGATAAGACGTCCCAATAGCCAGTGGGAATTACCAGTGGAGATATGATCCTATGAACAGATCCGTGAGCAGATCATGGAAAGATATAAAAACAACAGAGTGGTTGTAGAGGGTGATTTCAACTTCCCCAATATTTACTGGGACTCCCGGAGTGCCAGGAGTTTAGATGTTCCCGAATTTGAGAGGTGCCTTCAGGACGTATTAGTAAAACAATATGGAAATAGTCCATCCAACTACAGAAGGAGCTATGCTCAAGTTTGTGTGGGGAATGACGGTGGCTCAGTGATCCAAGTTTCAGCCAGGGATCATTTCGGGTACACTGGTCCTAATCCCGCAAGGTTTAACATCACGATAGGAAAGGATAAGGCTGGTGCTTGGGTGAAAGTGCTCCCCTGGGGCAATGTTAATTACAGCGGTATTATTCAGGAATTGGAAACATTGGATTTGAGGCTTGAAGGTAAAGCTACATCAGTTGACCAGAGTTCAGGGCTGACATGTTGCTGTCAGGATAAAAGATAAGGATGGCAAGACTTGGGAACCAAGAGATATCAGAAGTTTAGGGTTCCTCAGAGAAGATTAGGGTGAATCCAAAGAGATTCTTTCAGTATATCAAAGGGAAAAAAAAAACTTGAGAGAGAACAGGAGCACCCCAACGTGGACTTGTTTGTGCAGATGGGTGAGCTCCTCAATGAATATTTCTCCTCTGTATTTACTGTGGAGAAAGACATGAAGACTTGGGACTAGGAGACATTAGTGCTGATATCCTGGGGACAGTCCATATCACAGTAGAGGTGGTGTTTGACATATTAGAATGTGTGAAGGTGGATAAATCTCCTGGGCCTGACCAGATATATCCAAGAACACTGAGAGAGGTGAGAGAAGAAATGGTTGGGGCCCTGGCTGATATTATTGAATCATTGTTAGCCACGGGTGACAACCCGGAAGACTCGAGGGTGGTGAATGTTGTGCTGCAAAGAGAAACCTGGGAACGATAGACCAGGAAGACAAACATCGGTGATAGGTAAGTTACTTCAGAAGATTCTGAGAGATAAGATATGTTTCCTTTCTCTTGTTAATTAAAGTTACAGTCATAACATCACAGAGTCCTACGGCAGGGAGACAAGTCCTTCAGCCTAAACTGCTCCATCCTGACCAGAATGTCCGTCCACATTGGCCCTGTACCTGGCCCATACCCTTCTCATCCTTTCCTGACTATGTGTTTGTCCAAATCAAACAAGACTCTTGAGAAGTATGAAGGAAGCAGAGCAGAATTTAACAAAGAAATTAGGGAGGTTAGAAGGGAAATGTCTTTGGCAACTAGGATTAAGGTTAATCCCAAAGTGTGACATACTTGGAGCAGCTAGGGAAAGGGTAGGTCCACTCAAGGCTAAAGGAGAGAGTTTATGTGTGGAGCCAGAGCTAGGTCCTTCATGAGAAACAATTTATAAAACTACCTGGAGAGATGTGTGTTGGTGCATGAAGACATTTCGATGTTAAGGAGCAAGAGGTGTTGAACTAGAGAGACCCAGGGGTGCAGGTACATCGTTTCTGGAGAGTGGTATCTCAGGTAGACAGGGTGGTGAAGAAGGTATTTGTTAGCTTTACCGTCACCGGTCAAACCATTGAGTGCAGGAGTTGGGACATCGTGTTACAGCTGGACAAGACACTGGTGAGGACACCAGTGTAGGACTGCACACAACGCTGGCCCCCTCTGCTCCCAGAAGGATAGTATTACATTGGAAAGGGCTCAGCAAAGATTTCCAAGGATGTTGCCGGGATTGGGAGGTTTGAGTTTATAAGGAGAGGCTGGCTAGGCTGGGGTATTTTATCCTGGAGCGTAGGAGGCTGAGAGGTGACATCATACAGGTTTGTAAAATCAAGCCAAGAATAGAGAAGGTGATTAGCCAGGGTATTTTCTGCAGGGGAGGGCAGTCCAAAACTAAAGGGGCATCGGTGTAAAGTGTGAGGGGAAAGATTTAAAAGGGACCTGAGGGGCAACTTTTTCACACAGAGGGGGGTGCATCAATGGAATGAGCTGCCGGAGGAATAAGTCTTAAACATTATTGTCATGTCCACTGGGAGAGCGTTCTATGGTAGCTCTTTGCCTCTGTTTAAAAAATGTTCCTTACACATCTTCTTTAAACATTCCTCTCTGATCTCACCGTAAACCTCTGCCTGCACAGTCTGATCCTGGGAAAGAGACTTTGACTGAAAAATGTGTTGCTGGAAAAGCGCAGCAGGTCAGGCAGCATCAAAGGAGCAGGAGAATCGACGTTTCGGGCATGAGCCCTTCTTCAGGAATGAGGAGGGTGTGCCAAACAGGCTAAGATAAAAGATAGGGAGGAGGGACTTGGGGGAGGGGGGTTGAGAATGCGATAGGTGGAAGGAGGTTAAGGTGAGGGTGATAGGCCGGAGTGGGGTGGGGGCAGAGAGGTCAGGAAGAAGATTGCAGGTTAGGAAGGTGGTGCTGAGTTCGAGGGATTTGACTGAGACAAGGTGGGGGGAGGGGAAATGAGGAAACTGGAGAAATCTGAGTTCATCCCTTGTGGTTGGAGGGTTCCTACGCGGAAGATGAGGCGCTCTTCCTCCAGCCGTCGTGTTGCTATGGTCTGGCGATGGAGGAGTCCGAGGACCTGCATGTCCTTGGTGGAGTGGGAGGGGGAGTTGAAGTGTTGAGCCACGGGGTGGTTGGGTTGGTTGGTCCGGGTGTCCCAGAGATGTTCTCTGAAACGTTCCGCAAGTCGGCGGCCTGTCTCCCCAATATACAGGAGGCCACATCGGGTGCAGCGGATGCAGTAAATGATGTGTGTGGAGGTGCAGGTGAATTTGTGGCGGATATAGAAGGATCCCTTGGGGCCTTGGAGGGAAGTAAGGGGGGAGGTGTGGGCGCAGGTTTTGCATTTCTTGCGGTTGCAGGGGAAGGTGCCGGGAGTGGAGGTTGGGTTGGTGGGGGGTATGGACCTGACGAGGGAGTCACAGAGGGAGTGGTCTTTTCGGAATGCTGATAGCGGAGGGAAGGGAAATATATCCCTGGTGGTGGGGTCTGTTTGGAGGTGGCGGAAATGACGATGGATGATACAATGTGTATGGAGGTTGGTGGGGTGGTGGGTGAGGACCAGTGGGGTTCTGTCCTGGTGGTGATTGGAGGGGCGGGGCTCAAGGGCGGAGGAGCAGGAAGTGGAGGAGATGCGGTGGAGGGCATCGTCAAACACGTCTGGGTGAAATTGCGGTCCTTGAAGAAGGAGGCCATCTCGGTTGTACGGTATTGGAACTGGTCCTCCTGGGAGCAGATGCGGCGGAGATGAAGGAATTGGGAATATGGGATGGCGTTTTTACAGGGGGCAGGGTGGGAGGAGGTGTAGTCTAGGTAGCTGTGGGAGTCGGTCAGATTATAGTAAATGTCCGTGTTGATTCGGTCACCCGAGATAGAAATGGAGAGGTCCAGGAAGGGGAGGGAGGAGTCTGAGGAGGAGTCCCTCCCTTTCCTAGACCTCTCCATTTCTATCTCAGATCCTCTCTCCCCTGCCTAGACTTCCCTCACCTCCCTCCAAGGCCCCAGTGGATACTTCCATATCTGCTACAAATTCACCTGCACCTCCACACACATCATTTACTGCATCCGCTGCACCCGATGTGGCCTCCTCTATATTGGGGAGACAGGCAGCCTACTTGCGGAACGTTTCAGAGAACACCTCTGGGACACCCGGACCAATCAACCCAACCACCCCATGGCTCAACACTTCAACTCCCCCTCCCACTCTGCCAAGGACATGCAGGTCCTTGGACTCCTCCATCACCAGACCATGGCAACACGACGGTTGGAGGAAGAGCGCCTCATCTTCTGCCTAGGAACCCTCCAACCACAAGGGATGAACTCAGATTTCTCCAGCTTCCTCATTTCCCCTCCCGCACCTTGTCTCAATCCCAACCCTCGAACTCAGCACCACCTTCCTAACCTGCAATCTTCTTCCTGACCTCTCCGCCCCCATCCCCTCTCCGGCCTATCACCCTCACCTTAACCTCCTTCCACCCATCGCATTCCCAATGCCCCTCCCCCAAGTCCCTCCTCCCTACCTTTTATCCTAGCATGCTTGGCACACCCTCCTCATTCCTGAAGAAGGGCTTATGCCCGAAACATCGATTCCCCTGTTCCTTAGATGCTGCCTGACCTGCTGCACTTTTCCAGCAAAACATTTTCAGCTCTGATCTCCAGCATCTGCAGTCCTCACTTTCTCCAAAGAGAATTTGACTGTCTATCCAATCCATGGAGGTACAATTACAAGATCGAGAAAGACATTTGGATGGGTACATGGATAGGAAAAGTTTGGAATAATATGGACCAATCGCGGGCAAGTTGAGTTCAGGAAACCTAGTTGGCATGGACAAGTTGGAACCAAAGGGTCTGTTTCTGTGACTCTGTGTCTCTGTGAATCTGTGTGTTGATATGTTGAAAAACCTGAAGGTAGATAAATCCCAGGACCTGATGGGATCCCTCCCAATAGTTTGAAGGAGGCAGGAAGGAAACTGCTGGGGTCTTGTACAAAATCTTTCTATCCTCTTTAGGCCCCAGGTGAGGTTCCAGGAGACTGTGAACCCTTTAAGAAGGGAAACAGGAATAATCCAGGATATTGTAGGCCATCGAGCCTTATAAGAGTGGTAGGGAAATTATTGCAGAAGATTCCGAGGGACAGGATTTACTCGCATTTGGAGAAGGACGGGCTGATTAGGGAGAGTCAGCATGACTTTATTCAGGGGAGGTCTTGTCTCACAAACTGGATTGAGTTTTTTCCATGGAAGTGACAAAGAACAATTTTGGGGATAGAGCAGGGATGTTGTGGATTCAGACTTTACTGAGGCATTTGACAAGGCACCTGATGGTAGGCCGGGCCTGAAAATCTAATTACATGGAATCCATGGTGAGTTGGCAGGTTAGATAGTTATAATTGGCTTGGTCTGAGAGGGTAATTGTGGAGGGGTGTTTTTCTGGCTGGCAAACAAGTGTGAGGTGATGCATTCTGGGGAGTCAAATGCAAAAGGAAAACCACACAATTAATGGTGGTGCTGGAAAAGCACAGCCAGCCAGGCAGCATCCGAGGAGCAGGAGAGTCGACGGAGAGGGCGTAAACCCTTCATCAGGAATGGGCCGTTTGGAGCATTGATGTACAGAGGGATCTTGGGATCCATGACCATAGCTCCATGAAAATGACAACACAGTGGATAAGAAGGCCGATAGCATGTTTGCCTCCAACAGTCAGGGCACTGAGTATGAACATTGGCAGGTCATGCTGCAGCTAAACAAAACTTTGGTCAGTCCATATTTGGAGTATTATGTGCCGTTCTGGTCACCACACTACAGGCAGGATGTGGACGCTTTGTATAAGCGCTTTACTGGGATGATACTTGGACAAGAGTATATGAGCTATAAGGACAGGTCAGACAGACTTGAATTGGACACTGAGGAGCAACCTGACAGATAGATATAAAGTTATGATGGGTATGGATAGGATCGACAGCCACAGTGTCTTTCCCAAAATCAAAATGTTAAATATTAGGAGGGAAAGGTTTGCAGTGAGATGAGAGGGGTAAGTTTCGTAAACAGAGGTTAGCAGGTACCTGGATTACTCCCCCAGTGAAGAGAGTAGAAGCAGATACAACAATAATGTTTAAGAGGTAGTTGGGAGAAAGTGAGGACTGCAGATGCTGGATCTTTCTCCTCGAAGATTTTAACCCACTGCGAATCCTCTTGCAAGGATACCTTCCTTGAAGAAGCTCTCTTCCTCCGAAGGGCTCATGCCCGAAACGTCGATTCTCCTGCTTCTTGGATGCTGCCTGACCTGCTGCGCTTTTCCAGCAACACATTTTCAGCTAAGAGGTAGTTAGACAGACAATGGACGGGCAGCGTATAGGGGATATGGACCATGTGAAGGCAGATGGGATTACTTTCAAATAGCATCACATTTGACACGGACATAGAGTCATAGAGATGTACAGCATGAACACAGACCCTTCGGTCCAACCCGTCCATGCCGACCAGATATCCCAACCCAATCTAGTCCCACCTGCCAGCACCCGGCCCATATCCCTCCCAACCCTTCCTATTCATATACCCATCCAAATGCCTCTTAAATGTTGCAATTGTACCAGCCTCCACCACATCCTCTGGCAGCTCATTCCATACACATACCACCCTCTGTGTGAAAAAGTTGCCCCTTAGGTCTCTTTTGTATCTTTCCCCTCTCACCCTAAACCTATGCCCTCTAGTTCTGGACTCCCCCACCCCAGGGAAAAGACTTTGTCTATTTATCCTATCTATGACCCTTGTGATTTTATAAACCTCTATAAGGTCACCCATCAGCCTCCGACGCTCCAGGGAAAACAGCCCCAGCCTGTTCAGCCTCTCCCTGTGGCTCAAATCCTCCAACCCTGGCAACATCCTTGTAAATCTTTTCTGAACCCTTTCAAGTTTCACGACACCCTTCCAAGTTGGGTCAAAGCACCGTTTGTGTACTGCATTGTTGTGAATTAGCTAGTGAGAGTCATTTCAGCTCAATATACCGCAGCTATCATTGATTCATGGTTTGTATGGTATTATTGACGGGAGAGAGGAGCCCAGAGCAAAATGGTCATGTGACAGATACACTCTCAGTTCACTGCTTGCTGACAGCTACAAATTTGACTGTCTAATGTCGGTCACTTTGAGATTGAAGGTAAATGGGGGAAATATTTACAGGTTACAAACTAAAAGACCAGTAGGACCTTTTACAAATCAGATTCAGAACTAAGTAAATAAAGTGGCAATCCAAGGCCAAGGCATTTCCAGGTCACTAAGGAGACAGTGAGGGCCGCAGATGCTGGAGATCAGAGTGGAGAGTGTGGAGCTGGAAAAGCACAGCAGGTCAGGCAGCATCCAAGGAGCAGGAGAATCGACATTTCGGGCAGAAGCCCTTTAGTGCAGGTCGCTCTCCACCTCACCTACACATCGCAGCGTTCAAAGCTCAGAATCCAGCTCTTTGGCTCTGAGCCTGAGCTCGTCAAACAACCAACACTTGTTGCAGATGTGGTCCCTATGGACCATAACGGGATCCTCCCAGACCCATTCCCATCCCCTATTATCCTACCTTTACCCCTGACCAATCCACCCTAACCTGCACATCCCTGGGCACTATGGGGCAATTTCCCATGGCCAATCCACCCTAACCTGCACATCCCTGAACACTATGGGGCAATTACCCCTGACCAATCCACCCTAACCTGCACATCCCTGGGCACTATGGGGCAATTTCCCATGGCCAATCCACCCTAACCTACACATCCCTGAACACTATGGGGCAATTTCCTACGGCCAATCCACCCTAACCTGCACATCCCTGAACACTATAGGGCAATTTCCCATGGCCAATCCACCCTAACCTGGACATCCCTGAACACTATGGGGTAATTTCCCATGGCCAATCCACTCTAACCTGCACATCCCTGAACACTATGGGGCAATTTCCTACGGCCAATCCACCCTAACCTGCACATCCCTGAACACTATGGGGTAATTTCCCATGGCCAATCCACCCTAACCTGCACATCCCTGAACACTATGGGACAATTTCCTACGGCCAATCCACCCTAACCTGCACATCTTTGGACTGCGGTAGGGAACTGGAGCACCTGGAGGAATCCCACGCAGACATGGGGAGAACGTGCAAACTCCACACAGAGAGATACATTAATGTTCTGGATGAATGAATTGGGAGCATTGTTGCTAATTTCACAGATGACACAAGCTCGGTGGAGGGACTGGTAATGTTGAATAAGAAACTGGGAGATTGCAGAAGGTCTTGGATGGGCTGGGAGAGTGGGCAATGAAATAACAGATGGACTGCAATGTGGGAAAATTATGAGGTAATGTTTAGGGTGTAGGTTTGCTCACTGAGCTGTAGGTTTGATATCCAGACGTTTCATTACCTGGCTAGGTAGCATCATCAGTGGCGACCTCCAAGTGAAGCGAAGCTGTTGTCTCCTGATTTCTATTTATATCTTTCTCCTGGATGGGGTTCCTGGGGTTTGTGATGATGTCATTTCCTGTTCGTTTTCTGAGGGGTTGATAGATGGCATCTAGATCTATGTGTTTGTTTATGGCGTTGTGGTTGGAGTGCCAGGCCTCTAGGAATTCTCTGGCATGTCTTTGCTTAGCCTGTCCCAGGATAGATGTGTTGTCCCAGTCGAATTGGTGGGTTTTTTCCTCTGTGTGTAGGGCTACGAGGGAGAGTTGGTCGTGTCTTTTTGTGGCTAGCTGGTGTTCATGTATCCTGGTGGCTAACTTTCTTCCTGTTTGTCCTACGTAGTGTTTGTGGCAGTCCTTGCATGGAATTTTGTAGATGACGTTGGTTTTGTCCATGGGATGTACTGGGTCTGTTAAGTTTGTTAGTTTTTGTTTGAGAGTGTTGGTGGGTTTGTGTGCTACTAGGATTCTGAGGGGTCTTAGTAGTCTAGCTGTCATTTCTGAAACTTCGTTGATGTATGGTAAAGTGGTTAGGGTTTCTGGCTGTGTTTGGTCTGCTTGTCGTGGTTTGTTCTTGAGGAATCTGCGGACTGTATTTTTTGAGTATCTGTCCTTCTTGAATACGTTATATAGGTGGTTCTCCTCTGTTTTCCGAAGTTCGCCTATGCTGCAGTGTGAGGTGGCTTGTTGGAATAGTGTTCTGATACAGCTTCATTTGTGTGTGTTGGGATGGTTGCTGGTGTAGTTAAGTATTTGGTCAGTGTTTATCGGTTTTCTGTATACGCAGGTTTGTAGTTCTCCGTTGACCTTTCTTTCGACTGTGATGTCCAGGAATGCGAGTTTGTTGTCGGTTTCTTCCTCCTTGGTGAACTTTATTCCTGTGAGGGTGTTGTTGATTATGTTAAATGTCTCTTCTATCTTGTTTCGTTTTGTGATGACAAAGGTGTCATCTACGTAGCGGACCCAGATTTTCGGTTTGATGGTTGGTAGGGCTGTTTGTTCTCGTCTTTGCATTACCGCTTCTGCTATGAATCCTGATAGCGGAGATCCCATGGGTGTGCCGTTGGTTTGTTTGTAGATTATGTTGTTGAAGGTGAAGTGGGTGGTGAGGCACAGGATCACTAGCTTCATGATGTTTTCGTTGGTAATGTGATTGATGGTGGGTGGGGTGTGTGTGATGGTCTCTTCTAAAAGTGTGGGAAGTGTTTCCTTTGCCAGGTCGTTGTTGATGGAGGTGAACAGTGCTGTTACGTCGAATGAGATCATTGTTTCGTCTTCCTCTATTTTGGTGTTTTTTGATGATTTTTAGGAATTCCTGGGTGGAGTGGATGGAGGGCTGTGACTCTTCTACTAGGTATTTCAGTCTTGCGTGTAGTTCTTTGGCCAGTCTGTAAGTTGGTGTTCCGGGTAATGAGACTATAGGTCTGAGGGGGGCTCCTGGTTTATGGATTTTCGGTAGTTTGTAGAATCATGGGGTGTTGGTCCCGTCGGGTTTTATTTTCTGGAATTCCGTCTTGTTTAATTGTCCGGAATTGTGTAATTTTTTTTTAGGAGGTATGTAATTTTGTTTCCTAGTTGTGGGGTTGGGTCTAGCTCAACCTGTTGGTAGATGTTGGTGTCTGCGAGTAGTGCCTTGGCTTTCTCTATGTAGTCCCCTCTGTTCAGGATGACAATGAGCCGACCCTTGTCTGCATGTAATATAACGATGGTTTTTGTCTTTTTTGAGGTTTTCTAGGGATTTCTTTTCTTGTCTGTTCAGTTTGTTTCCTTCCCTCTTTCGGCTTTCAACCCCTCAAAAAACGAACAGGAAATGACATCATCACAAACCCCAGGAACCCCATCCAGGAGAAAGATATAAATAGAAAGCAGGAGACAACAGCTTTGCTTCACTTGGAGGTCGCCACTGATGATGTTACCTAGCCAGGTAATGAAACGTCTGGATATTAAACCTACAGCTCAGCGAGCAAACCTATACCCTAAACCTCAACCTTTGAGCTACAAACCTTCACAAACCTTGTATGAGGTTATGTACTTTGGTCGGAAGGATAGAAGCATTTCTGCTCCTACATCATATAGTCATGGAGTCATAGAGTCATAGAAATAGACCCTTTGGTCCCAATCATCCCAATCTGACCTAATCCCATTTGCCAGTACCCGGCCCATATCCCTCCAAACCCTTCCTATTCATATACCCATCCAGATGCCTCTTAAATGTTGCAATTGTACCAACCTCCACCACATCCTCTGGCAGCTCATTCCATACACGTACCACCCTCTGTGTGGAAAAAAATCTTATGGTCACTCATTAGGGAACATCCCCACTTCGGACCTTGTGATGGGGGGGGTGGGGGGGGAGATGGTCATTGATGAAGCAGCTGAAGGTGTTTGGGGTGAGGACACTACCCTGAGGGACTCCTGCAGAGATGTCCTGGAGCTGAGCTGACTGATGTTGTCTGTCTGGGATGACTCTGCGAGTGTGGCTGTCAGACTGTTGTATGACCAGTCTGTGAGCCAGCTCTCCCAGTTTTGGATTGGTCAGTAGATATCAGGAAGAGGAACTTTGTTGGGCCGTCGGCACTCTCTTGTGCAGTTGTTGTGTCTGATGCCCTGCGTCGGTTGTCAGAAGGTGCAGACCTCCGAGTGATTGTTAAGGTTGAGTGGCTGTAGTTGCTGTGGGAGTGGAATCCCCCGCAGATCTGACTGACTTTTGTGAACCAGGTGGGGGATTTTACTTAAACAATTGTCAGTGCTTTCACAGTGATCATTATGCTCCTGTTTCCAGAGATTTTATTGCATTGAAATCTCACCATCTGCCTGTGGTGGGATAGGAACCCAGGGTCTCCAGAACACTAACACTCAGTTTCTTAATTAATAGGTCTAGTGACAATCCCACTGAGGGTAACGTCCCTTTGTGAGGGTGTAACTGTGTGGGCAGGCAGTGGGTGTTGGGGTGTGGGAGAGAGGGGGGGAGAACTGTATGGCGTGGAATTTGTTCTCAGAGACCACCTGAACAGGGCTTTTGCCCGAAACGTCGATTTCGCTGCTCGTTGGATGCTGCCTGAACTGCTGTGCTCTTCCAGCACCACTAATCCAGTATTTGCTTTCCAGCATCTGCAGTCATTGTTTTTACCTCATGTAAGAATTGTGGCAGACCCTGAGGAGAGTGGGCATTGGAGCAGGTCATACACACCCCAGTCCCTCCATGTTTGATGATCGGGGGGGAGGGGGTGGGGGTAGGGACCACACAGCCCCTCTTTCTCCTCAGTCACTGAGCCCTGTCCACCTCAGGATTCAAGCCTGATGTCTTTCTGACCATCACCGGAATGTCAAAAGAGAGCAATACATCACAGGAACAGGTCCTTCAGTCCATCAAGACTATCCCAACACCTGATCCTTTCAACAAACCCTTTTCCACAGTTTGTATCCCTCTATTCCCTGGCTTTCTGTTATTCTATTAAGATGATCCTTTGATGTTTCTATTCCATCTGTCTCCACCAGTTCCTCTGGCAGCACATTCCAGGGAGTCACCACCCTCACACGTTTCGTTTAACCTTTCCCCCTTTAACCTTAGACCTATGTCCCTGAGTAATTGACATTTCTACCCTGGGGAAAAAAGATTCCCACACTATCCATTCTCCCCATGCCTCCCATAATATTGTAAACCTCTAACAGGATAATTTTTTTTTCACCAGCTCTTAGGATTTAACTGACAATGTTTTACCACACGAATAAGCCAAATTGTCAAATATATAGAGAGGGTGAACCAGAGAAAACCAAGTCATGGTCTTCTCCTGGTCAACATTGGGTATCCACCACATCCATAGCCCAAATGTTCCGGCTTATAGAATTACTGACATGGAAGTTTCCGTTAAGCTCTTTCTGTAAATATTTATAACCTTGCGGAAATGTTTAGAATTTGGGAGTGAGATCAGCTGGGTATCTCTGCACCTTGTTCAGGGTCTGAGTGGTGATGTTCTGTGTGTTAACCCTGTGGTTCAGTCAGGGTGAGGCTTGGGCCTAGCTGAGTTACCAGGCAACGCACATCCTTGGGGAAGGAAGTCAGGCCAGCCCAGCAGCCAGCCAGCCACCTGTTGCCGAGACACTGGTCCATGCTGGGACATAAATGGACCATATCGGGGGGATGTGGGGGAAGGGTGATGGGGTTCTTGGGAAGACAAGCCAGGAGATATTCCCATTGTTGCTCGGAATATTGGCTGGGTCGGTCAGTCACCAAAGTGTATGGAGGAAGAGACTGAGAGTCGGGCTGAATAAGCTCCAGTGACAAGGAATCGCAGTGAAGTAAATATCACCGTGTGACAAGGCCCCAATGGGAGGGTTGTCTGCAACACCATTACCACTGCCTCCTCCACCATCTCCTGCCCAATCCCTGTCTCCCCCAACACACCATACAATCCACCGGGGTAAAGAGAGGCAGTTAGGGGAGTCTGCACCCCTACCCAGGTCAGGAGGTTTCCAGCACTTTTGCAGGGTCAGGGTGGGGGTGATGGAGGGACTGGGGTGTGTCTGGGTGCAGGATCAGGGTCAGGGTGGGGGTGATGGAGGGTCTGGGGTGTGTGTGACAGACAGCACTGTGCTGTGTCTGGGTGCAGGGTCAGGGTGGGGGTGATGGAGGGGCTGGGGGGTGTGTGACAGACAGCACTGTGCTGTGTCTGGGTGCAGGGTCAGGGTCAGGGTGGGGGTGATGGAGGGTCTGGGGGGTGTGTGACAGACAGCACTGTGCTGTGTCTGGGTGCAGGGTCAGGGTGGGGGTGATGGAGGGACTGGGGGGTGTGTGACAGACAGCACTGTGCTGTGTCTGGGTGCAGGGTCAGTGTGAGGGTGGGGGTGATGGAGGGGCTGGGGGGGGTGTGACAGACAGCACTGTGCTGTGTCTGGGTGCAGGGTCAGGGTGGGGGTGATGGAGGGACTGGGGGCTGTGTGACAGACAGCACTGTGCTGTGTCTGGGTGCAGGGTCAGGGTCAGGGTCAGGGTCAGGGTGGGGGTGATGGAGGGGCGGGGGGGGTGTGTGACAGACAGCACTGTGCTGTGTCTGGGTGCAGGGTCAGGGTCAGGGTGGGGGTGATGGAGGGGCGGGGGGGGGTGTGTGACAGACAGCACTGTGCTGTGTCTGGGTGCAGGGTCAGGGTGGGGGTGATGGAGGGACTGGGGGCTGTGTGACAGACAGCACTGTGCTGTGTCTGGGTGCAGGGTCAGGGTCAGGGTGGGGGTGATGGAGGGGCGGGGGGGGTGTGTGACAGACAGCACTGTGCTGTGTCTGGGTGCAGGGTCAGGGTCAGGGTCAGGGTGGGGGTGATGGAGGGACTGGGGGGGGGTGTGACAGACAGCACTGTGCTGTGTCTGGGTGCAGGGTCAGGGTCAGGGTGGGGGTGATGGAGGGACTGGGGGGGTGTGTGACAGACAGCACTGTGCTGTGTCTGGGTGCAGGGTCAGGGTGGGGGTGATGGAGGGACTGGGGGGTGTGTGACAGACAGCACTGTGCTGTGTCTGGGTGCAGGGTCAGGGTGGGGGTGATGGAGGGACTGGGGGGTGTGTGACAGACAGCACTGTGCTGTGTCTGGGTGCAGGGTCAGGGTGGGGGTGATGGAGGGACTGGGGGGTGTGTGACAGACAGCACTGTGCTGTGTCTGGGTGCAGGGTCAGGGTCAGGGTGGGGGTGATGGAGGGGCTGGGGGGGGGTGTGACAGACAGCACTGTGCTGTGTCTGGGTGCAGGGTCAGGGTCAGGGTCAGGGTGGGGGTGATGGAGGGGCTGGGGGGTGTGTGACAGACAGCACTGTGCTGTGTCTGGGTGCAGGGTCAGGGTCAGGGTCAGGGTGGGGGTGATGGAGGGACTGGGGGGGGTGTGACAGACAGCACTGTGCTGTGTCTGGGTGCAGGGTCAGGGTCAGGGTGGGGGTGATGGAGGGACTGGGGGGGGGTGTGACAGACAGCACTGTGCTGTGTCTGGGTGCAGGGTCAGGGTGGGGGTGATGGAGGGACTGGGGGGTGTGTGACAGACAGCACTGTGCTGTGTCTGGGTGCAGGGTCAGGGTGAACACTGGCTGTCCTCTCGCGAGCTCTCACTTCGTGTTTGGGAGATCCACTTCCTCAGTCAGAGGATGAATAGCTGTACTTACTGTGAACAGACGGTGTCACTAACGGAGGATTTCCCAGCGAGACAGGCCTTTGCAATCGCTCCCTGTCACTCACAAAGTACTCTGGAGTGCCCTCTGTGTCAGTCTAACCTTCCATCTCTCCCCCCACCCCCACTGTCTCTCCTTCCTTGTTTCTCTCCAAGGTTCCTGCCTTTTATTCTGCCTTTCTCTCCTTCCACCTCTTATTACTCTCTCCTCCCCCACCTGCCCTCTCTGCCCTTCCCTGTGCACTCTCTCTCTCTCTCTCTTTCCTTCCCCCACTGCCAGCTGCTTCCCTCTTTCCCTCGCTCCCACTTTGCGTCTCTCTCTCTCTCTCTCTCTCTCTCCCTCTTTCCCCCCACCCCCCCCCACCCCCCGGCCTTCTCTCTAAAGTTAGCTGACAAACTCCATTTTGTTCTTTGAGCTCTCTCTGATAGTCCCTCCTGCTTTCAGCTCTTCAGATGCCACGTGATCCCTGTTCTTTGTGGCCAGTTGCTATAGCGACTGTAGTTTGCCTCGGAGTAGTTTGACAGAACTCCGGCCGGACAGACGTGTCTTGTAGCGAAACCCCTTCCTGCTCCTTCACTGGGAGAGTGGGAAGGGGATGGAGAGGGAGAGGGTGTGGGCACAGACCGATCAAACAGAGGGGAACGACACGAGGGAAGTTTAGAATGACCTGAGGCAGGAAGGTACAGGGACAGAGGGAGTGGAGGATAGAGGGAGGGGGGGAGGGAGGGGGCCAGTGTGTCGGGTGTGGCGTGTGCAGAGACTCTGATCGAGCACAATGTGAGCTTTAACATAACACAGCAGGATACAATCGGATCCATACAACGGAGGAGTATCCAACAATAAGACCATACGAGATAGGAGCAGGATCAGGCCATTCGGCCCATTGAGTCTGCTCCTCCATTTGATGAGCGATGTGCTTCTCAACCCCATTCTCTTCACCACCCCCCCCCCCCCCCCCCCCACCCCACAATAACCCTTTGTCCCTTTAACAATCTCAAACCTATCCATCTCGGTCTGAAAGCCACTCAATGACCTGCCCTCCATAACCCTCGGTGGTAGTGACCCCCACAGATTCCTCACTCTCTGACTGAAGAAATTGCCCCTCATCCCGGATGTAAAGAGTCTCCCCTCCACCCTGAAGCTGTGCCCTCGGGTTCGCAGTATCTCCCACCCGTGGCAACATCTTCCCCATGTCCCCTCTATCAGGGCCTCTCAGTATGTTTCAATTAGACTCTTCCCCCACACCCCCCCCCATTGTTCCAAACTCCATCGAGTCCAGACCCAGAGTCCCCAATCACTCCTCACGTGACAAGTCCTTTGTCCCTGAGGTCATTCTTATCAGACTCTTTGAGTACCCCCCTCCAACATGAGTATAATCCTCCTCAGATACAGGGCACACATATTCCCACTGCAGTCTGACCATACAGCCTCAGCAGTACATCCCTGGTCTTGTATTCTCAAAATGAATGCTAACATTCCATTTGGCACCTGAACCATGAGAGAAGTTTGAATTAAGACTCTGAAGACCCTTTGTGACTCAGATCGTCCCATTCAGAAAATATTCTATTCCAGCAGCCTTCCAACCAAAGTGTGTCACCTGACACTTCCCCACCTTGTATCCCACCTTGCCTCTTCCTTGCCCAAATCCTCTGCAGTTCTCCCCAATTCCTCAGCACTACCTGTCCCTCCAGCTGTCCTTCAGCCACCATGGTCTCTGTTCACTCACCCAGCTCATTAGGGTATCATATGAACAATTGTGGTCCCAACACTGACCCCTGTGGAACTCACAACCTCCCATCCAGAAAAAAGACCCCTTGATCCCCACTCTCTGCCTTCTGCCAGTCAGCCAATCCTCTATCCGTACCAGTACCTTGCCCCTAACACCACGAGCAGCCTCCTGTGCAGCACCTTGTCAAAGGCCTTCTGGATGTCCACATAAATCACATCCACTTGCTTGTTATCTCCTCAAAGAATTCTTATCAGATTTGTCAGACTTGACCTCCCTTGACCTCCTGATGAAGGGCTTATGCCCGAAACGTCGATTCTCCTGCTCCTCGGATGCTGCCTGAGCAGCTGTGCTTTTCCAGTGCCACACTTTTCCACTCTCCTTTCCGAAGCTGTGCTGACTCAGCTTTGCACTTCCAAGCATTTTGCAATCTCATCCTTAAAAATGGACTCCTAAACCTTCCCAAAGACTGAGGTCAGGGTAATCTGATGGGAGTTTCCTGTCTTCTGTCTTGCTCCATTCTTAAACAAGGTCATAGACTCGTAGAGAAACGGAAACAGACCCTTCGGTCCAACCTGTCCATGCCGACCAGATATCCCAACCACATCTTGTCCCACCTGCCAGCACCCGGCCTATATCCCTCCAAAACCTTCCTAATCATATACCCATCCAAATGCCTCTTAAATGTTGCAATTGTACCAGCCCCCACCACTTCCTCTGGCAGCTCATTCCATACACGTACCACCCTCTGTGTGAAAAAGTTGCCCCTTAGGTCTCTTTTATATCTTTCCCCTCTCACCCTAAACCTATGCCCCTCTAGTTCTGGACTCCCCCACCCCATTCCTCAAGGGTCCATTTGTCAGGTCATGAGGGAGTAGCCCTAGTCCCCGAAGAGCCAACTATAGCTGCCATTGGCTGAGGGGCTAACTGCAAATTTGCAGAAGGATGAAGTCATCATGGAAACTGCCTGGTTTCTTGGTGCCAACATGGTTCACGGCATTATGATGGGCTCAAACCGAGCCACTCATCGAGGGAGGGTCAGGCTGATGGCTGTGCTAGGCTGTTATGTGGCAGTTCTCACGCAGGCCCAGTCTGGTGACCCACTCAGTCTTTGACAGGGGTGAAGTCGACAATCCCCATGGTTACGCTGCCCTCAGCAACCAGCAGTTGGCAGCCTTCGCGCAGGCCTCAGGCTGTGGGATCCTCCTCATACCCAAGGACCGATTCCAGGACGGAGAATGACATGGAGGAATCGAGGGCTCTGGTCACCTTGGAGACTGAGGTCTACAGGTGACCAGAGGGTCTTCCTCCGAGAGGCTGGAACTGTTCATAAACTCCCACTGTAGGAGAGAGCCAGAGAGGGCTGACCTTTGACCTGTGGACCCTGTGCTGAGAATATCACCCCCTTTGAGGCAAGGCCCTGTGTTCCTGTGGGTGGGGGTGGGGGGAGGGGGGATTACGAGACTATAGGTTGGGGCTACAAGCTGTGAGGGTCCCATGGATTGTCAGACTGAAATGCTGTCAGCTGACAGGCCCCCTCGAAATCCTCACTTTCTCTCTCAGTGTGGGCACGGCCTACAGGACAGATAATGAGGCCCCAATGCCGATGCAAAAATAAAAGCCGTGGCAAAGGTTCTGTCACCTGCCAGCACCCGGCGCATATCCCTCCAAACCCTTCCTAATCATATACCCATCCAAATGCCTTTTAAATGTTGTAATTGTACCAGCCTCCACCACATCCTCTGACAGCTCATTCCATACATGTACCACCCTCTGCATGAAAAAGTTGCCTCTTAGGTCTCTTTTATATCTTTCCCCTCTCACCCGAAACCTATGCCCTCTAGTTCTGGACTCCCCCGCCCCAGGGAAAGGACTTTGTTACATCTTCTAGTCCTCTGGGACCCTCCCTGACACCAGTGGATCCTGAAAGATAACCACCAATGCCTCCGCAATTTCCTCAGCTATCTCCTTCCGAACCCTGGGATGTAGTCCGTCTGGTCTGAGTGATTTATCCACAGTCAGACCTTTCAGCTTCCCCAGCACCTTATCCTTAGTGTTGGACACTACACTCACCTCTGCCACAAATCCCTTGAAGGTCTGGTAGGCTAATAACGTCCACGGCCATGAAAACTGATGCAAACAAACTACTGAGTTCCTCTGCCAGTTCTCTGTTTCCTGTTACAACTTCTCTAGGTCTCATTTTCCAGTGGGCCAATATCCACCCTGACCTTTTAGATATCCAAAAAAAAACCCCTGCAATTTTCCTTTATCTTACTAGATAGTCAAATCTCACTTTTCATCTCCTGTCAACTCATTGATTTTTTTGTTTGTAAATTATCCTCTTGCTGGTTATGAAAGGATTCCCAACACTCGGGCTTCCCTCTCAACTTCACCACATTGTATGCTTTTCCTTTCACCTTTGTTCTGTCCCTGAATTCACTCACCATCCATAGTTGCCTCATCCTCCCCCGAGTATGTTTTTCGACTTTGGGATGAATGCCCAGTGTGCCTCCCAAATTATCCCCCAGGAACTCCCGCTCTTGCTGCTCCACTAACTTCCATGCTGCAGTCCCCTTCCGACAAATTCTGACCAGTTCATGTCTCAGGAGGTGATCTTTACTCAGTTGGAACGTCTGATTCCAGCTTCTCCCTCTTAAACTGCGGGCTCAATTCCATCATCTCATGGTCGCTGATGCTGAGGAGTTCCTAATCAACTCTGCCTCATTCCCCATCACCAAATCCAAAATTGCCTGTTCCCTAATGACCTCTAAACACAAGCTGCCCCCATAAAGTCCATCTCGTAGAGATTCTAAGAATTGCGCTATCGACCTGATTTCCCAAGTCCACCTGTATATTGAAGTCCCCCCCCACTCCTGTATATGTAATGGTAACCGTCCGACATTTCCCTGTCCTGATTTATTTTCTTACCCACACCCTGACAACTGCTTGGAGGCCATTACACAACTCCCATTAAGCACAAATTTTCTTTGCGGTTTTTCAAATCCACCCTCAAAAAATTCCAATGCCTCCTGATTTGACATCACGTATTGACATTGACTTGATATAATCTCATGAGAATACAGCAACATCGCCCATTCTGTTCATCTGCCTGTCATTTCAACAAGGCATGCATCATTGAATATTGCATTCCCAAATGTAATATCACACCTGCCATTATAACATGGCCCTGTTCCACCCATAATATCATATCGCCATTATGACATGTCGCTGTTATAACTGTAATATCATCCATGCCATTACAACATGTCCCTCTTTTACTTGTAATATCATACCTGCTATTATAACATGCCCCTGTTACACCTGGAATATCATATCTGCCATTATAACCTGTCCCTGTTATACCTGTAATATTACAACTACCATTATAACTTGCCTCTGTTAAACCTGTGATATCACACCTGCCATTATAACATGTCCCCGTTATACCTGTAAAATCATACCTGCCATTACAACATGTCCCTGTTATACCTGTAATATCATACCTGCCATTATAACATGGCCCTGTTATACCTGTAATACCATTCCGGCCGATTTCATTCTGCACTACAAGCCTATTTACCTTGTTTTGCGTACTGTGTGCATTTAAATGTAACACCTTCAGTACTACGTTGAGTGTCCCCGATCTCCCAGTTGTCTCCTTAACTTTCATGAAGTTAGATTCCTGACTCAGTTCCATACTTGGCATTGTATTACTTGTTCAGAAAACCTTAATAACCTCTGCTGAACCTTCCCCCACCCCCCCATCCTCCTCCCCACCTCCCCACCCCCACCAGCCCCCTTTAAAATTTTCCACGATTTTCCATGTAACTGAGACATGTTGTTGATAAATTCCCACCTGGTTTAAAGCCCTATCCTCAGCTTTCGTTTTACGATTCCCCATGATCCTAGTCCCAGCCTGATTTGGGTTGTGCCCTCCCATTGGAACAGTCTCTCTCCTTTCAATGTCCCATTGAGTTGAATCCATTTCTCCCATACCAATCCCTGAGCCACGAGGTTCCTGCTTTCATCTCCTTCACCCTGTGCTAATTCGCTCAAGACTCAGGTGGTAAACCAGAGACTATTATCTCTCAGGTTCCACTCTTTTTAAATTGAGCCCCTTGCGTTCCTGTTCCCCTCAGCAGAACCTTAGTCGGAGGAAACTGTGCAGATTATTATAATACAGATGAACACAGGGTGGAATTATACAATGCAGAGTGATACGGTGGGGAATGATAGTGTGGGGTGACACGGGAAACCCCCCCCCCCTCACTCCTTGATCACTGTCCAAGAGTCTGTCCACCCGAGCCTCTCTCTGAACTTCAATCTTCATGTTGCTGTTCAGCATTGCTGGTGAATTACCCAGTCGTGCTCCAGAGTAGCTGATCTCTCCCGCTCGGTGCAGGAAGCTGAGCAAAGCCACTTTGCTGTGGTCTATGGTGAAGCGATGTCTTTTCTCTGCCCTCCACACCCCCCCCCCCCCCCCCCCCCCCACCCCACCCCCTGTGGCTGCAGCACAGCGTCTTGTATCGTCCAGATAAGGGCATGCTCTGGCCCTCTGTCCCCACTCCAATCCCCACCTCCCCCTCCTCCTGCTAGACGCGCGGGGTCTCTGTGAGCTTTCACACCCGACCTTCAGACCCCCATGACTGTTGGAGTGATTGTAAGACCAACCACAGCAGGCAGGTGGAGGAGGGCTGTGGGACAGCCCTGACCCGCACAAATTGTCGCTGGTCCCGAGCAAACCCAGACCCAGACCCAGAAAACAGCAGAAGGATGACAATGTGGGTCATCGAGACAACTGCACTGTTCAGTATGATCGGGGGGCTGATTGTAGAGTGTCAGCTACACCCTCCTGCTTGATCTCCATATTCTCTCAGTCCTGCCTTAAACATTATCTACAATGGAGTAAAGGGGAGGCTCTGGGACAGAGACTCCTGGAGATCTCCAACCCTCTGAGTGAAGTTATTTCCTCTCCTAGAGCCCGGAAAACAAACCATTTTGCCCATGGAAGCTGTGCTAGTGAAAAACAACCACCGAGCTGTTCTGACCCCATGTGTGAGCTACTCTGTGTGAGTGCATTTAATGTGTGAGTGTGAGCAGGACACCTCACACCTTCCCATACATTATCTGGGCCGACATGACACCAATTGTTAAAGTTCACCCGAGAATGTAACTTTTTTACGATTTACATTTGAAAGAATTGAAACCTACGTGGTCATTCTAAAAGATGAGAGACTTAACAAACAATCCCGGTCTTTTTCAATGTATAATTTCAATTGCATCACACTGTAAACTTTTGTTATAAATTCTGTGTATTACAATCTTATTCTCCACAACCATCTGATGAAGGTGCTTCCAATTAAACCTGTTGGATTATAACCTAGTGTTGTGGGATCTTTAACTTATCACAGTACCCTAGCTGTGGTTGGAACATTTTTATACAGTTTCAGCAAAACCTCCCTGATCTTAAACCCTCTGCCTTGCCTTACAGAGGTAAGTATAGCATCTGCCTTCTAAACCACTTAATCCACCTGTCCTGATACCTTAGGGGACTGGTGTAGATACACGCCTAGGCGTCTCTGACCCTTCCTGAGTGCTTCCCAGGGTCCTATTGCTCATCATGCCCTTCCTTGACTTGTTAGTCCTGCCTCACATTTATCAAGATTGAATTCCATTTGCCACTGAGGAGCCTGCCTATATCCCCTTGTAGATGATGGTTATTCTCCTCATTATATACTACAGCAGCAATCGTCGTCTCAGCTGTGAATTTGCTGAACAACCCTCCTACATTTAAGTCTGAGTCATTTCTATAATCTCAAACAGGAAGGGACCCAACACTGACCTCTGTGCGACCCCACTCTGTCCACAAAAGCTCCCCATCCGCCATCACCCACTGCCTCCTGCCAATTGTGGATCCGATTTGTAAAGTTTTCTTGGATCCCATGTGCTTTTACCTTTTCTGTCTCCCATGAGGGAGTTTAGCAAAAGACTTACTGAAGACGAAGTAGACTACATCAAAAGCATTGCCCTCATCTACACACCTGGTCACCTCTTCAAAATGCTCTATCAATTTCCCTGGGGTCAGGGAGTCCAGAACTAGAGGGCATAGGTTTAGGGTGAGAGGGGAAAGATATAAAAGAGACCTAAGGGGCAACGTTTTCATACAGAGGGTGGTACGTGTATGGAATGAGTTGCCAGAGGATGTGGTGGAGGCTGGTACAGTTGCAACATTTAAGAGGAATTTGGATGGGTATATGAATAGGAAGGGTTTGGAGGGATATGGGCCAAGGGCTGGCAGGTGGGACTAGATTGGGTTAGGATATCTGGTCAGCATGGACGGGTTGGACCGAAGGGTCTGTTTCCCTGCTGTACATCTCTATGACTCGAAGTTGGTCAAACGTTGAGCTCCCCTGAACAAATCCATGCTGCCTGTTGTTGATTAGTTCCTGCCTCTCCAAATGCAGGTTAAACCTGTGCCTCAGAATTGTTTCCCCAGCACCGAGGTTAGACTGATTGGCCCATAGTTTCCTGGTTTATCCCTTGCTCCCTTTCTTGAATAACCCTCTCAGTCCAATGTGTGACAGTAACCCCAACCCATCCAGGACCAATGAAAACAGTCAGCGTTGACCCTGTCACAGGTCTTCAAAGTCTTCAATGTTTCCGTGAGATCTCTTCACACCCGGTTCAACACCAAAGAATATTAATCCAATTTACTCTGCATGTCCTCATGGAAGACTCTGTCATAGAGCAACACAAGCAAAACATTCAGGTAAAGTTATCTTTTGGACATCGTTCAACTTTCTCTCGACCGTCACTTCCATTTTAAGGATAAAAAGGCAGAAGATCTATTTAAAAAAACATGGAACTTGAAAACGTTGATGAAAGAACATAGCAAATCAGCAACAAAACTCACTGGTCAGTGTTTTGAGAACAATTTACTGTTTGTTCAGGATTGAAGTGGAAATGTTTTAAACTCTGGGGGAAACAAATGGGAAGGAGCAGGTGAGAGAATCAGGGGAACGTGAGAAGGTGATGGAGATTCGAGATCACAGGTATCATGGAGCAAGAGGCAAAGGGAGTCTTAATGGGTGTAGAGGAGAGAGTGAGATTCAGAGTAGGTGTTAATGACAGAACGTAACTCAGTCAGGAAGTTAGCTTGCAGGTTCATCAAACAGTGAGGGGGGCAAGTGTTAGTTTTGATTGTAAAGTGATTAAAATAGAAGCATCAGGAGATCTTGCTGCAAGGTCAGACTGCTCAGTGAGAGCAGGCCGATCGTTCTGTATGGTCACATATATGGTCTCCACATTGAAGGAAGGATATTTCGCAATGACAGGGGGGTTTTCACTGGATGGCGAAGACAATAGACAATAGGTGCAGGAGTAGGCCATTCTGCCCTTCGAGCCTGCACCACCATTCAATATGATCATGGCTGATCATCCTCAATCAGTATCCTGTTCCTGCCTTATCTCCATAACCCTTGACTCCACTATCCTTGAGAGCTCTCTCCAACTCTTTCTTAAATGAATCCAGAGACTGGGCCTCCACTGCCCTCTGGGGCAGAACATTCCACACAGCCACCACTCTCTGGGTGAAGAAGTTTCTCCTCATCTCTGTCCTAAATGGCCTACCCCTTATTTTAAAGCTGTGTCCTCTGGTTCAGCACTCACCCATCAGCGGAAACATGTTTCCTGTCTCCAGAGTGTCCAATCCTTTAATAATCTTATACGTCTCAATCAGATCCCCTCTCAGTCTTCTAAACTCAAGGGTATACAAGCCCAGTCGCTCCAATCTTTCAGCGTAAGATAGTCCCGCCATTCCAGGAATTGACCTCGTGAACCTACTCTGCACTCCCTCAATAGTCAGAATGTCTTTCCTCAAATTGGGAGACCAGAACTGTACACAGTACTCCAGGTGTGGTCTCACCAGGGCCCTGTACAGCTGCAGAAGGACCCCTTTGCTTCTATGCTCAATCCCTCTTGTTATGAAGGCCAGCATGCTATTAGCCTTCTTCACTGCCTTGTTCTGAGTGGTGAGTAAAACTGGAGCTACAGCCCTTGGAGTTCAGAAGAATACCTGGGAATCTTGTGGAACCATAACAGAAGGTATTGAAGGGCTTTAACTGGATAGCCCCTGAGAGATTCTCTCCCCTGGCTGGGGAATCAAAAACAGGAAGTTCACACCGGGAATGAGAATGAGTTGAAAGTTTTTACTCGGTGGGGAGGGAGAGTTAAGGAGGTAAAAACAATGACTGCAGATGCTGGAAACCAGATTCTGGATTAGTGGTGCTGGAAGAGCACAGTAGTTCAGGCAGCATCCAAGGAGCTTCGAAATCGACATTTCGGGCAAAAGCCCTTCATCAGTAATAAAGGCAGTGAGCCGGAAGTGTGGAGAGATAAGCTAGAGGAGGGTGGGGGTGGGGAGAGAGTAGCATAGAGTACAATGGGTGAGTGGGGGAGGAGATGAAGGTGATAGGTCAAGGAGGAGAGGGTGGAGTGGATAGGTGGAAAAGGAGATAGGCAGGTAGGACAAGTCCGAACAAGTCATGGAGACAGTTACTGAGCTGGAAGTTTGAAACTAGGATGAGGTGGGGGAAGGGGAAATGAGGAAGCTGTTGAAGTCCACATTGATGCCCTGGGGTTGAAGTGTTCCGAGGCGGAAGATGAGGCGTTCTTCCTCCAGGCGTCTGGTGGTGAGGGAGCGGAGGTGAAGGAGGCCCAGGACCTCCATGTCCTCGGCAGAGTGGGAGGGGGAGTTGAAATGTTGGGCCACGGGGCGGTTTGGTTGATTGGTGCGGGTGTCTCGGAGATGTTCCCTAAAGCGATCTGCTAGGAGGTGCCCAGTCTCCCCAATGTAGAGGAGACCACATCGGGAGCAACGGACACAATAAATGATATTAGTGGATGTGCAGGTGAAACTTTGATGGATGTGGAAGGCTCCTTTAGGGCCTTGGATAGAGGTGAGGGAGGAGGTGTGGGCACAGGTTTTACAGTTCCTGCGGTGGCAGGGGAAAGTGCCAGGATGGGAGGGTGGGTCGTAGGGGGGTGTGGACCTGACCAGGTAGTCACGGAGGGAACGGTCTTTGCGGAAGGCGGAAAGGGGTGGGGAGGGTAATATATCCTTGGTGGTGGGGTCTTTTTGGAGGTGGCGGAAATGTCGGCGGATGATTTGGTGTATGCGAAGGTTTGTAGGGTGGAAGGTGAGCACCAGGGGCGTTCTGTCCTTGTTGATGAGATGAGATTACTTACAGTGTGGAAACAGGCCCTTCGGCCCAACAAGTCCACACCGCGCCCGCCGAAGCGTAACCCACCCATACCCCTACATCTACATCTACATCTACATCTACCCCTGACCTAACACTACAGGCAATTTAGCATGGCCAATTCACCTGACCTGCACATCTTTGGACTGTGGGAGGAAACCGGAGCACCCGGAGGAAACCCACGCAGACACGGGGAGAACGTGCAAACTCCACACAGTCAGTCGCCTGAGGCGGTTGGAGGGGTGGGGTCTGAGGGCGCCTTGTTACGGTTGGAGGGGTGGGGTCTGAGGGGGGAGGTACGGGATGTGGACGAGATGCGTTGGAGGGCATCTTTAACCACGTGGGAAGGGAAATTGCGGTCTCTAAAGAAGGAGGCCATCTGGTGTGTTCTATGGTGGAAGTAGTCCTCCTGGGAGCAGATACGGTGGAGGCGGAGAAATTGGGAATACGGGATGGCATTTTTGCAAGAGATAGGGTGGGAAGAGGTGTAATCCAGGTAGCTGTGGGAGTTGGTGGGTTTGTAAAAAATGTCAGTGTCAAGTCGGTCGTCACTAATGGAGATGGAGAGGTCCAGGAAGGGGAGGGAGGTGTCAGAGATAGTCCAGGTAAATTTAAGGTCAGGGTGGAATGTGTTGGTGAAGTTGATGAATTGCTCAACCTCCTCGCGGGAGCACGAGGTGGCGCCAATGCAGTCATCAATGTAGCGGAGGAAGAGGTGGGGAGTGGTGCCGGTGTAATTACGGAAGATCGACTGTTCTACATAGCCAACAAAGAGACAGGCATAGCTGGGGCCCATACGTGTGCCCATGGCTACCCCTTTGGTCTGGAGGAAGTGGGAGGATTCAAAGGAGAAATTGTTAAGGGTGAGGACCAGTTCGGCCAAACGAATGAGAGTGTCAGAGGAAGGGTACTGTTGGGGACGTCTGGAGAGAAAAAAACAGAGGGCTTGGAGGCCCTGGTCATGGCGGATGGAGGTGTAGAGGGATTGGATATCCATGGTGAAGATGAGGCGTTGGGGGCCGGGGAAACGGAAGTCTTGGAGGAGGTGGAGGGCGTGGGTGGTGTCTCGAACGTATGTGGGGAGTTCCTGGACTAGGGGGGATAGGACAGTGTCAAGGTAGGTAGAGATGAGTTCAGTGGGGCAGGAACATGCTGAGACAATGGGTCGGCCAGGGTGGTCAGGCTTGTGGATCTTGGGAAGGAGGTCGAACCGGGCAGTGCGGGGTTCCCGGACTATGAGGTTGGAAGCTGTGGGTGGGAGATCTCCTGAGGTGATGAGGTTCTGTATGGTCTGGGAGATGATGGTTTGGTGATGGGAGGGTGGGGTCATGGTCGAGGGGGCAGTAGGAAGATGTGTCCTCGAGTTGGCGTTTGGCTTCAGCGGTGTAGAGGTCAGTGCGCCAGACTACCACTGCACCCCCTTTATCCGCTGGCTTAATGGTGAGGTTGGGATTGGAGCAGAGGGATTGGAGGGCTGTGCGTTGTGAGGGTGAGAGGTTGGAGTGGGGAGGGAGGATGACAGGTTGAAGGGCCAACATGCTGAAGAGTCTGAATGGTTCATTTGTGATCCTAGTTCTGAGTGGAAGCCTTTGCAGTCCTGGAAAGTCTTTTCATTTCCACACGGGCTCTACCCCTTCCTGAGCCAGCTCACTGACTCGAAACATTAATTCTGTCTCTCTCTCTCTCTAGACAGATGCTGAGTTTCTTCAGCATTACCAGTTTGCTTATAGTGTCAGATGGTGACTGCTTGTGTCCCTGGGACTGGGGGGGTGAGTGGGGGTGGGGGGATGGGGGCGCTGTTAAGTCAGAAGAACCACAAGTGTCTCGGAAACCACTGAAGGTGACCAGACCTTAGCAGCTGCCAACGTCCTTGTGACGGGCAGAACAGAGGAGAGGTGCAGCCTCCTGTAGTTCATCAGCACTTGTGACAGGGACAGAAACCCCAGCAGCAGCAGTTGCTTTATCCTTCACGGTGTTGTGAGCTTCGGTTTAATGGGGGGGGCCTTATTGATGAAGTAATATTTATGATAGCTTCTGGGACATAATGTTGAAAGGTTCATTACAGCTCCTGGTATCTCCATATACTAGGGACAGGCACATCAATGTCTGAGTTATTCGGCTACACACAATGGCTTCCATTAGCGTGTCACACTGAAACAGGTGACTGAGACCTCTATACCCTCAGTTCACATGATACAATGAAGATACCATGGCCAACTCTCTTAAAGGTCCACTGACACACAGTGAAACAGGTGACAATATCTCTGCACAGCCTGCATTTATCTAGCGCCAGTAACTCTCTCGGAGAAAGTGAGGACTGCAGGTGCTGGAGAGTGTGGTGCTGGAAAAGCACAGCAGGTCAGGCAGCATCCGAGGAGCGGGAGAATCAACGTTTCAGGCAGGAGCCCTTCATCAGGAAGTCCCGAATCTTTTCCTGGGGTGACTCCACCCTGAGCTCCCCACGACGACAGAGTGAAATTCGGGGGTTCCGTTGGAGCTGAGCTGGGGAGGGGGACGATCTCCAGATGCCAAGTGGGATTGTGGGACGTCTGGTTGAGTGTGGGTTAGAAGGCTTTCCACAACAGAACCTTTGCCACGGCTTTTATTTTTGCATCGGCATTGGGGCCTCATTATCTGTCCTGTAGGCCGTGCCCACACTGAGAGAGAAAGTGAGGATTTCGAGGGGGCCTGGCAGCTGACAGCATTTCAGTCTGACAATCCATGGGACCCTCACAGCTTGTAGCCCCAACCTATAGTCTCGTAATCCCCCCTCCCCCCCACCCACACCCACAGGAACACAGGGCCTTGCCTCAAAGGGGGTGATATTCTCAGCACAGGGTCCACAGGTCAAAGGTCAGCCCTCTCCGGCTCTCTCCTACAGTGGGAGTTTATGAACAGTTCCAGCCTCTCGGAGGAAGACCCTCTGGTCACCTGTAGACCTCAGTCTCCAAGGTGACCATAGCCCTCGATTCCTCCATGTTGTTCTCCGTCCTGGAATCGGTCCCTGGGTATGAGGAGGATCCCACAGCCTGAGGCCTGCGCGAAGGCTGCCAACTGCTGGTTGCTGAGGGCAGCGTAACCATGGGGATTGTCGACTTTACCCCTGTCAAAGGCTGAGTGGGTCACCAGACTGGGCCTGCGTGAGAACTGCCACATAACAGCCTAGCATAGCCATCGGCCTGACCCTCCCTCGATGAGTGGCTCGGTTTGAGCCCATCATAATGCCGTGAACCATGTTGGCACCAAGAAACCAGGCAGTTTCCATGATGCCTTAATCCTTCTGCAAATTTGCAGTTATCCCCTCAGCCAATGGCAGCTATAGTTGGCTCTTCGGGGACTAGGGCTACTCCCTCATGACCTGACAAATGGACCCTTGAGGAATGGGGTGGGGGAGTCCAGAACTAGAGTGCATAGGTTTAGGGTGAGAGGGGAAAGATATAAAAGGGACCCCAGGGGCAACTTTTTCACACAGAGGGTGGTACGTGTATGGAATGAGCTGCCAGAGGATGTGGTGGAGGCTGGTACAATTACAACATTTCAGAGGCATTTGGATGGGTATATGAATAGGAAGGGTTTGGAGGGATATGGACAGGGTGCTGGTAGGTGGAACTAGGTTGGGTTGGGATATCTGATTGGCATGGACGGGTTGGACCGAAGGGTCTGTTTCCATGCGGTACATCTCTGTGATTCTACAAATATACATTTACCCCCCCTCTTCCCCCCACCCTCAGAGGGGGCGAAGGGAAGGTGAGACCTGAACCTTATCACCACCACGGGAACAATCAGGCCAGCGTGGTCAAAGTATGATCCTTCAGACAGGAGTGACCTGGAAGGCTCCCTTTGATGGGCCTGGTCAGAGTCCCCAAGGTTCTCCGGTATGATGTTCTGCAGAGGCGACAATGGGAATGTGGCAAGGAGCTGGCATTCCCAGAGGAAGACTCTCCTGGTGCCTGCAGACAAGGTCCAGCACAGCCCACGTGGAGACCACCACCCAGCACCTCATTCGACCCCACCAGCAACACAGCCAACCTTACCTCCCCAGAGGGACATTATATCCCAACCTTACTCAGCCAGCAGCTCTAACCGAGCAATGGTGGGGTCACAGAACGGCACGGGGAGGGGTGTTAGTGACATACTAAAGCCCCCAAGTCTAGGAGTATTTACTCACACGGTCTTACCCGTTTCTCTGTCACTCTAGCCCCGTCATTGCAATGACGCTGTTTACTCCCGGCTAAGACATACCAGCACCAAGCGGCCAGTGAGGTGTCGGAATGTCAGGATAAGGATCCAGAATGTCATACAGGCCTGTTGCATGGAGAAAGCTCCTTTGGCCCACTGAGGCTGTGCTAGTCACAAACAGGCCTTGAAGTAGTTGACTCCTGTTTTCCAGTGATTGGCCTAGAGCCCTGTATACCTTCACATCCCGAGTGCACACCGCCTTAAACCTACACAGCCCCTTCTCACTGATTCATAAGAGCATAAGACACAGGAGCAGAAATTAGGCCATTCAGCCCATTGCGTCTGGTCCTCCATTCGATCCTGGCTGATCTGTTTCTCAACCCCATTCTCCTGCCTTCTTCCCATGACTCTTGATCCCCTTGACCCCCATATCCACTCAGGGGAAACGTTCCTTACTGTCTACCCTGTGTATGTCTCTCCGAATTTTACACAAATTAATCACGTCTCCCCTGCTCAAAGAAAAGCAAACCCCATCTGTCCAATCTCTCCGTCCACATCCTGGTAAATCTCCCTGTGCACTGTCTCCAGTGCCACCATATCCCTCCTGGAACGTGGTGAGACAAGAAGTGCCCCACACCCCCACCCCCCAGGGGTGCTGACTGCTGGCTGCACCGTTTTATTATGTGGAATTACATACAAAAATTAACCATAAAACAGTGTCAAATGTGTCACCGATCCCACATCCCAGCTGGGATCTCAGGCGGGCGGGAGCATCGCTTTCCACCATTCCCTCTGTGTTCCTGCTGTGTCCCGGGCAGTCTGGGAGCAGAGCGAATCCCAAGAGCAGCCAGTTTGAACCACCCAACCCTCAGGAATGCTGCACCGAGAATTGCCACAGTAATTTAATCAGCAAACCAAGCTCCCATTATCCCCCCAGTGTCCGGTTTCTCTCCCTGGCTGGTATAAATCCGACCTCCCCATCCGTTCCCGCTCAATCCTGACCCACTTCTGGTTTCCCGGTCCTTAAGTCAGCGTGACTCCCCGTCCTGGATTCAGTCAGCCTCCAGCCTGTCTCGGACATCGGAGGGCAGCGTTAGGAGCAGGGACTCCTCCACCAACAGGCCTCCGCGTTTCAGGCCAGTGCACTGCCCCAGCTCAGGGGGCAACGCCTCCAACTGGTTGCCCGTCAGTTCAAGCCTTGTCAGCAAGGGCAGGCCGGAGATCCTGGGCGAGAGGGCGGTCAGGCCGTTGTGGGTGACCTTCAAGTGCCTCAGCTTCTTACAGAAGAACAGCTCGTTCGGCAGGGCCTCAATGGAGTTGTGGGACACAGAGAAGTGGTGGAGGCTTTGGAGCACTCCGATTTCGGGGGGGATTGAGGTGATGCGATTGTGGGAGAGATCGAGGTGTTGGAGTTTGTTACACAGGAAGAGTTGAGGAGGTATTGCCTCGATCTGGTTATTGTTGAGATAGAGACTCTCCAAAGAGCTGAGTTTTTTGATGTGTTCGGGGATGTGGAAGATGTGGTTGTACCATAGCCTCAGACAGGTCAGCCTCTGGCACTGTTGGTGGCTCAGGGTTTCCTCGATGGTCCGGAGACGGTTCTCCTTCAAGTTCAACTCTTCCAGGTTCAACAAGCTGGCTACTGCCTGAGGGATTCTCTCCAGATCACACTGCACCAGCTCCAAGACCCTCAGTTGCTGCAGTTTCTTCAGGATGTTTGTCGCCATGAGTTTGGTGCCACCATTGTGGATGGTCAACTTCTGGAGGTGGCTGGAGAGGTCAGCCAGGCACGGAGGGAGTTTAGTTATGTTGCTTTTCAGAGACAAGATCTTGAGGCGATGGAGCTGACAGAGGGAGTCCAGAATGAGGCACTTAGCTCCGTCCTGAGTGAGCGATCCATTCAGGCTGAGCTCCTCCACGTTTTCCATGCTGGCCATCCAGAGGGGAACCTCCTGGGGGCTGTCAAACCGCACCTGGAGGACCTTGAGGCGTTCCTTGAGGAAGGCTGAGGCGGCCTGGTGAAGCCGTACCGGGGAGTTGACCAGCGACAGCTCCCGGAGGTGGGTGAGCTGCGCCGTGGCCGGGGGTAACTCCAGCTCGGCGTTCAGCTCGAGTTTCAGGGCCTGGATTTCGGGCAGCTGGAAGGTGGCGGCAGGGAGGCCGGGCACCATGAGGAGGTGCAGTTCCAGCCGGTGGGCCGCGTTCTTCTGCAATCTTTGCCGCAGCTTGTCGGCGGACCACTCCCGGTCCAGGCTCAGCTGCATCAGCTGGCTCTCGCTGACCTCCGACAGGAAGATGGCAAACCGCTTGGAGTACAGGGCGTCGTACTGGTCGGTCAGGTGGAGCATGAAGGCAAAGTCGTTCCTCACATCCGGAATGTCGCTGATCCCTGACTCCTGGCGCACGTACTCGAAGGAATACTCTTTCAGGGGTCGGTGGAACAGCCAGTAGAGAGTGTAGAGGCAGCTGCAGCCATAAACACAAAGGAAGCAGATGTAGCAGACAGCGAGAGTGTAGAAGAGGTGGGCCCTTGTGTGGTTACAGCAAAAATGGCGGTACCCAGTCACGTCCTCGATGTTCACGGTGCACGGCACCACCACGTGTATGTTCAGAACCAAGAGGGAATGGTAAACGGTGATCAGGATTAACTTGATGGCGCGGACAATGGTCTGCCCAATGTACATGAGGTAAACGATGACACTGTCTTCCACGTGGAGCCGGAATTTCTTCACCTTTTCGAACAAGGCTTTGGCCTGCTCCCCTTCCTGCTTGTCCAGGGTGCTCTCACTGCCTCTGTCCGCCCCCGGTGGGGATTCCCCGGATCCGGCACGCTCCTCGCCACCCGGCAAGCTGGCCTCGCTCCCGGAGCCGGAGCCGGAGCCGGAGCCGGGCGGCGGCTCCCGACGGCGCACCCTCCTCTCGGTGGAGACCTCACTCAGGGCCCGGGTGGTCCACGGCGAGTCGAAGCACCGCCCCAGCACTGAGACAAAGTGCTCGATTTTGGAGCTGGTCCCGGGGAACTTGAACCAGAAGCTGCCGCAGATCATGAAGGTGAGGGTGTGGATGAGCACCAAGTAGGGGAAGTACTTGAGGTACCAGTGAACGGCTCTCTCGTAGCAGATCTGGTTAATAAAGCTGTACTGCTGGAGGTCTAGGTTGGTCTTTACTCCATTGGGTTCATGGGTTGAGCTCTCCAAAGGCTTCACCTGCAGCATGAACTCTGAGCAATTGATCTGGAATGGAGAGTGTGTCCATATTGGCCCAGGGAGGCAGATAATCTTGTCCTGTGTCACCTAGGGACAGACAAGCGACAGACACGATTGCTAAAGCACCATCACAGAGCCTCGGGATATCTGAACTCAAAACAGAGAGTGCTGACCAGGGTCCCACAGCGTGCGTGGGGAGAGAAATCTGAGTTCACATTTCAGAGCGACAGTCCCTGGACTTGAAACATTAACTCTGTTTCTCTCTCTCTCTCTCTCTCTCTCTCCACAGATGCTGCCAGACCTGCTGAGTTTCTCCAGCATTTCCCGAGTTGTTTTCAGATTTTCCCAATATCCACAGTATTTTGCATTTCACGCTCCGGAACCCGGGCAGTCTCCGCCAAGCGAGAAGGAGGAAAGAAGAATTTCATGGCAAACAGCAGACGACAAAATGGGATGCAGAGTTTGTGGACCAAGGGGAGCGGTTATGTGTCAGAGATTTCAACGATGGATGGAGGATCCAGATCTGACTGGGTGACCATAGCAGCAGCTTGAGCAGAGAATGAAATAGAGAGGGAGGGAGAGAGATAGAGAGGGAGGGAGAAGAGTATGGGCCTGGTTGGAATGGGAAACAGCAGTTGCAGACAGAACAGCAGCACCTTTGAAGAAATCATGGGGAAAAAAAACACTCAAACTGGGACTTTACAGAAAGGTTATGAGTTGATTGACTGGTGAGTATTGTGCCCTGAGTCCCCTTTCTCCGAATGTGGGTTGCTAAACAAGATGGCAAATTCAAAATTTCATTTTTTGTTGTTGAATGTTAAAACATTTTAATTTTACTATATTTCAGTGCCATCTCCAGAAGGGGAGTGAGTGTTTGTTTAACAAGTGGCTAGGTTTAACTGTCTAATGGTAAGAAGATCAACAGGTGAGCTCAGAGCTGACCAGTACACATCCTACACCACGTCAGAACTCCAGGACTTTTCCTGTCTCCTGGATGCTCAGAAGGTGCCTTTGTGGGTTGTGACAGCTCAAGCCTGGGGTAGCAGGGTTTCTCAAGCAGCTGCTATCATCTGTCCAATGCCTCCAGGATATCAGGAACTTCACAGACAGCACACTTATGGATGTGGTCAGTCTGCAGCTTAAGGAGGAGAGGGAGCTAAGCAGAAAGAGACAGGTTGTTCAAGAATCTCCCTGAATGTATCTCAGAGCTCTGTTCCCAACGCTGGCGAGAGTGATGGTCCCCTCTGAAGGAAAACACGATTAAATTGTTTTTTTTTATTCACTGTGGGACATGGAGTGGCAGCATCTACTGCCCAGTCCCTCGGTTCCCCTTGAGGAGGCAGGAGTGAGCTGCCTTCCTGAACCGCTGCAGTCCATGTACTGTGGGTCAATCCAGAACGCCCTTAGAGAGGGAATTCCAAAATTTTGATCCAATGACAGTGAAGGAACAGCGACATGTTTTCACGGTGAGCGGGAGACTGTAATTGTGACCCTTGGATGGTGGTGGATGGGAGATGGGAGGATGATTAGTCATGGTCCATATTGGTACGAACGTTTGGGGGGCAGCGTAGGACTGTTCATGTGGTTTCTGGAATGAACAAGGGAACCATTGAAGCTTCCTAATTGGATGGCGCACGAGAGAGGATTTGGATTCTGGTTCAGGAGAGGATTGGACCTTTAGCAGCCGGAGGATTTACATAAAGACGTCCTTGTGCTACTTGTGGATGGTTAACTAGGCAAGACGATGGTGCCCAGGGAGTCTGAGGAGAGAGAGGATACCAAGGTACACTCAGTAATGGTAGAGACAGCTATCATCAGATGAACAAACACCAAGAGGCAAGATAAGATCGAAGGAATAAAGTGTCAAGTGTTTGTCACAGACTGAGTGATTGTGGGATTAAGATTGGTGAGTTATGGGAGCAGAGACTCATGTAAAAGTAGGATATTGCAGCAATAACTTTAAGACAGAGGGAGCTAGGATCTCGATTGTCAAGGGGATCAAGGATTACAGGGAGAAAGCGGGAGAATGGGGTTGAGAAACGTATCAGCCATGATTGAATGGCAGGAGGCTGGAACATTGAACATAGAACATGGAAAAGTACAGCACAGAACAGGCCCTTTGGCCCACGATGTTGTGCCGAGGTTTAATTCTAATGTAAAATATAGTAACTTAACCTACACACCCCTCAACTCCCTGTTATCCATGTGCATGTCCAGCAGTCGCTTAAATGTCCCCAATGACTCTGCTTCCACCACCACAGTTGGCAACGCCTTCCATACATTCACAACTCTCTGAGTAAAGAACCTACCTCTGATGTCTCCTTTATACCTTCCTGCTAATATCTTCAAACTATGACTCCTCAAACCAGTCAATCCTGCCCTGGGGAAAAGTCTCTGGCTATTGACTCTATCTATTCCTCTCATTATCTTGTATACCTCGATCAGGTCTCCTCTCTTCCTCCTTCTCTCCAGAGAGAAATGTCTGAGCTTATTCAACCTTTCCTCATAAGACAAGCCCTCCAGTCCAGGTGGTATCCTGGTAAACCTTCTTTGCACCCTCTCCAAAGCCTCTATCTTTCCTATAGTAGGGCGACCAGAAATGGACACAATATTCCAAGTGTGGTCTCACCAGGGACTTGTAGAGCTGCAGCAAAACCTCGCGGCTCTTAAACACGATCCCCCTGTTAATGAAAGCCAAAACACCATATGCTTTCTTAACAACCCTATCCACTTGGGTGGCAACTTTGAGGGATCTATGTACTTGCACACCCAGATCCCTCTGTTCCTCCACACTGCCAGGAATCCTGTCTTTAATCCTATATTCAACATTTGAGTTCGACTTTCCAAAATGCATCACTTTACATTTATCCAGGTTGAACTCTATCTGCCATTTCTCAGCCCAGCTCTGCATCCTGTCTATGTCACACTGCAGCCTGCAATAGCCCTCGATACTATCGACAACACCTCCAATCTTTGTGTCATCTGCAAATTTACTAACCCAACCCGCAACCTCCTCTTCCAAGTCATTTATAAAAACTACAAAGAGCAGAGGCCCAAGAACAGAGCCCTTTGGGACCCCACTCAACACTGACCTCCAGGCAGAATACTTTCCATCTACAACCACTCTCTGCCTTCTGTCAGCCAGCCAATTCTGAATCCAGATCGCCAAGTCTCCCTGTATCCCATACTTCCTGCTTTTGTGAATGAGCCTACCATGGGGAACCCTATCAAATTCCCTGCTGAAGTCCATTTACACCACATCCACTGCTCGACCGTCATCGACCTGTCTTGACACCTCCTCGAAGAACTCAATAAGATTTGTGAGGCATGACCTGTCCCTCACAAAGCCATGCTGACCGCCTTTAATCACACTATGCTTTGCCAAATAGTCATAAATCCTATCCCTCAGAATTCTTTCCAAAACCTTACCGACTACAGACGTAAGACTGACTGGTCTGTAATCACCAGGGATCTCCCTATTCCCCTTCTTGAAAAGAGGAACAACATTCGCCTCCTTCCAATCCTCTGGTACAACTCCCGTGGAGAGTGAGGAAGCAAAGATCCTCGCCAGCGGCTTAGTAACCTCTTTTCTCACTTCCCGGAGCAGCCTGGGATAAATCTGCTCTGGCCCTGGGGACTTATCAAACTTAATGTTTTCCAAAATTTCCAACACATCAGTTTCATCAATCTTGATCTGTTCCAGCACATATCCCAGCTCCACAAAGTTCTCATTCACAAATACTCCCTATCTGCACAAGTTCCCTCCACTATCCCTGATCGGCCCTACCTTCTCCCTGATCATTCTCTTATTCCTCACGTACAAGTAAAATGCCTTTGGGTTCTCCCTAATCCTTCCTGCCAGTCCTTTCTCGTGCCCCCTCCTGGCTCTCCTCAGTCCACTTCTGAGCTCCTTTCCAGCAAGCCTGTAATCCTCTAAAGCTGTGCTAGATCCTTGCTTCCTCCACCTTACATAAGCTGCCTTCTTCCTTTTGATGAGAAGTTCCTCTGTACTCATCAGCCAAGGCTCTTTAATCATACCCCTTCTTACCTGCCTCAGAGGAACAAATTCGTGCATCACTCGCAACAACTGCTCCTTAAACAGTCTCCACATGTCTGCTGTGCCCTTTCTGTGGAACAATTTACTCCCAGTCTGTACTTCCCAACTCCTGTCTGATAGCGTCATAATTTACTTTTCCCCAATTAAATATATTAGGGGAGAAAGTGAGGACTGCAGATGCTGGAGATCAGAGCTGAAAATGTGTTGCTGGAAAAGCACAGCAGGTCAGGCAGCATCCAAGGAGCAGGAGAATCGACGTTTCGGGCATGAGCCCTTCTTCAGGAATGAGGAAAGTGTGTCCAGCAGGCTAAGATAAAAGGTAGGGAGGAGGGACTTGGGGGAGGGGCGTTGGAAATGTGATAGGTGGAAGGAGGTTAAGGTGAGGGTGATAGGCCGGAGTGGGGGTGGGGGCAGAGAGGTCAGGAAGAAGATTGCAGGTTAGGAAGGTGGTGCTGAGTTCGAGGGATGGGACTGAGACAAGGTGGGGGGAGGGGAAATGAGGAAACTGGAGAAATCTGAGTTCATCCCTTGTTGTTGGAGGGTTCTTAGGTTCGAAGAGCGCCTCATCTTCCGCCTGGGAACCCTCCAACCACAAGGGATGAACTCAGATTTCCCCGTGAAATCACCCATAACAACCAGCCAACTACATCTGCATTTTTCCAAAATCTGCCGACTTATCAGTTCATCAATCTCTCCACTGCTATTAGGAAGGACACAGCAAGGCAGGCAGCATCAGGATATGGAGAGGTTAACGTTTCAGGTGTAACTCTCCTTCAGGGCTAGCAGCCCTGCAGAAGGTTATACCCGAAACGTTGTCTTCTCCCCCCCTGATGCTGCCTGCCTTGCTGTGTTCCCCCAGCCTCCTGCCTGTCCCTCCTGATGCTGCCTGCCTTGCTGTGTTCTCCCAGTCTCCTGCCTGTCCCTCCTGATGCTGCCTGCCTTGCTGTGTTCTCCCAGCCCCCTGCCTGTCCCTCCTGATGCTGCCTGCCTTGCTGTGTTCCCCCAGCCTCCTGCCTGTCCCTCCTGGTGCTGCCTGCCTTGCTGTGTTCCCCCAGCCTCCTGCCTGTCCCTCCTGGTGCTGCCTGCCTTGCGGTGTTCCCCCAGCCTCCTGCCTGTCCCTCCTGATGCTGCCTGCCTTGCTGTGTTCCCCCAGCCTCCTGCCTGTCCCTCCTGATGCTGCCTGCCTTGCTGTGTTCCCCCACCCTCCTGCCTGTCCCTCCTGATGCTGCCTGCCTTGCGGTGTTCCCCCAGCCTCCTGCCTGTCCCTCCTGATGCTGCCTGCCTTGCTGTGTTCTCCCAGGCTCCTGCCTGTCCCTCCTGATGCTGCCTGCCTTGCTGTGTTCCTCCAGCCTCCTGCCTGTCCCTCCTGATGCTGCCTGCCTTGCTGTGTTCTCCCAGGCTCCTGCCTGTCCCTCCTGATGCTGCCTGCCTTGCTGTGTTCCCCCAGCCTCCTGCCTGTCCCTCCTGATGCTGCCTGCCTTGCTGTGTTCCTCCAGCCTCCTGCCTGTCCCTCCTGGTACTGCCTGCCTTGCGGTGTTCTCCCAGTCTCCTGCCTGTCCCTCCTGATGCCCCCTGCCTTGCTGTGTTCCCCCAGCCTCCTGCCTGTCCCTCCTGATGCTGCCTGCCTTGCTGTGTTCTCCCAGCCTCCTGCCTGTCCCTCCTGATGCTGCCTGCCTTGCTGTGTTCCCCCAGCCTCCAACCTGTCCCTCCTGATGCTGCCTGCCTTGCTGTGTTCCCCCAGCCTCCTGCCTGTCCCTCCTGATGCTGCCTGCCTTGCTGTGTTCCCCCAGCCTCCTGCCTGTCCCTCCTGATGCTGCCTGCCTTGCTGTGTTCTCCCAGCCCCCTGCCTGTCCCTCCTGATGCTGCCTGCCTTGCTGTGTTCCCCCAGCCTCCTGCCTGTCCCCCCTGATGCTGCCTGCCTTGCTGTGTTCCCCCAGCCTCCTGCCTGTCCCCCCTGATGCTGCCTGCCTTGCTTCGTTCTCCCAGCCTCCTGCCTGTCCCTCCTGATGTTAAATCAATCCAGTTACCGAGTGTTCGGGAAGACAGAAAGGCAAAGATAGGGCTGGGTAACAGCATGATTCAGGAAAACATTGGGGTGCTGGAAAAAAAGGGGTCTACCAGAGAAAACGAGAACAAAGTCTATTTGACTCGTGTTCATTTCGAGGAAGGACACAGTTACATTGCTCAGAGTGGACAGTGGTCCCACCAGCTCACCGGATCGATGAGGGAGGAACAAATTCAGAAAGAAATTACAGACGGAAGGAAAGATATGGAGTATATACAATGAGGGGAGCTTTAAATAATCCAGATACAGATCAGGAAAGGCAGAGAACGATAAAAGTTCTCAGAGTGAACTGGGGCAGGTTTAACCAGCACACGCATTCAGCACAATGATACTGCCAGGTCTCGTTGTTGGTGATGAAGTGGACTCAGTGATCATCGCATCTCAAAGTCTGAATGGCTACAAAAAAGTGTAAAGCCCAATCCAGAACAGATCAGTGTGGGTGTGGCTCAGATCACCTGGAATCAAATATAGGCAGCAAAACTGGACCTGGGCAACGGGGGCTCACTGTGGGCAATGGGGCTACCTGGGAGCAATGGGGCTACCTGGGAGCAATGGGGCTACCTGGGAGCAATGGGGCTACCTGGGAGCAATGGGGCTACCTGGGAGCAATGGGGCTACCTGGGAGCAATGGGGCTACATGTGAGCAATGGGGCTACCTGTGTTCAATGGGGCTACCTTTGAGCAATGGGGCTACCTGTGAGCAATGGGGCTACCAGTGTTCAATGGGGCTACCTTTGAGCAATGGGGCTACCTGTGAGTAATGGGGCTACATTTGAACAAGGGGGCTACCTGTGAGCAATGGGGCTACCTGTAATTGTTGGGGCTACCTGTGAGCAATGGGGCTACCTGTGAGCGAGGGGGCTACCTGTGAGCAATGGGACTACCTGTGAGCAATGGGACTACCTGTGAGCGATGGGACTACCTGTGAGCGATGGGGGCTACCTGTGAGCAATGGGACAACCTGTGAGCGATGGGGGCTACCTGTGAGCAATGGGACTACCTGTGAGCAATGGGACTACCTGTGAGCGATGGGACTACCTGTGAGCGATGGGGGCTACCTGTGAGCAATGGGGCTACCTGTGAGCAATGGGGTTACCTGTGAGCGATGGGAGCTACCTGTGAGCAATGGGGCTATCTGTGAGCAATGGGACTACCTGTGAGCAATGGGACTACCTGTGAGCAATGGGTCTACCTGTGAGCAATGGGACAACCTGTGAGCGATGGGGGCTAGCTGTGAGCAATGGGACTACCTGTGAGCAATGGGGCTACCTGTGAGCCATGGGTTTACCTGTGACCAATGGGGCTACCTATGAGCAATGGGCAACCTGTGAGCAATGACGTTACCTGTGAGCAATGGGGCTACCGTTGAGAAAGGGGGCTACCTGTGAACATTGGGCTTCCTGTGAGCAATGGGGCTATCTGTGAGCAATGGGGCTACCTGTGAGCGATGGGGGCTACCTGTGAGCAAGGGGGCTACCTGTGAGCAATGGGACAACCTGTGAGCGATGGGGGCTACCTGTGAGCAATGGGTCTACCTGTGAGCAATGGGACAACCTGTGAGCGATGGGGGCTAGCTGTGAGCAATGGGGCTACCTGTGTGCGATGGGGCTTCCTATGAGCAATGGGGCTACCTGTGAGCAATGGGGCTACCTGTGAGCAATGGGGCTACCTGTGAGCGAGGGGGCTACTAGCGAGCAATGGGGCTACCTGTGAGCAAGGGGGCTACCAGCGAGCAATGGGGATACCTGTGAGCAATGGGGCTACCTGTGAGCAATGGGGCTACCTGTGAGCAATGGGGCTACATTTGAACAAGGGGGCTACCTGTGAGCAATGCGGCTACCGGTGAGCAATGGGGCTACCTGTGAGCGAGGGGGCTACTAGCGAGCAATGGGGCTACCTGTGAGCAAGGGGGCTACCTGTGAGCAATGGGGCTACCAGTGAGCAATGGGGCTACCTGTGAGCAAGGGGGCTACCAGCGAGCAATGGGGATACCTGTGAGCAAAGGGGCTACCTGTGAGCAATGGGGCTACCTGTGAGCAATGGGGCTACATTTGAACAAGGGGGCTACCTGTGAGCAATGCGGCTACCGGTGAGCAATGGGGCTACCTGTGAGCAAGGGGGCTACCTGTGAACAATGCGGCTACCTGTGAGCAATGGGGCTACCTGTGAGCAATGGGTCTACCTGTGAGCAAGGGTCTACCTGTGAGCAATGGGGCTACCTGTGTTCAATGGGGCATCCTGTCAGCAAAGGGGCTACCTGTGAGCAATGGGGCTACATTTGAACAAGGGGGCTACCTGTGTTCACTGGGGCTACCTGTGAGCAATGGGGCTCCATTTGAACAAGGGGGTTACCTGTGAGCATTGGGGTTACCTGTGAGCGATGGGTGCTACCTGTGAGCAATGGGGTTAGCTGTGAGCAATGGGACTACCTGTGAGCGATGGGGGCTACCTGTGAGCAATGGGGCTACCTGTGAGCAAAGGGGCTACCTGTGAGCAATGGGGCTACCTGTGAGCGATGGGAGCTACCTGTGAGCAATGGGGCTACCTGTGAGCGAGGGGGCTACATTTGAACAAGTGGGCTACCTGTGAGCAATGGGGCTACCTGTGAGCGAGGGGGCTACCAGCGAGCAATGGGGCTACCTGTAAGCCATGGGGCTACCTGTGAGCAAAGGGGCTACCAGCGAGCAATAGGGCTACCTGTGAGCAAGGGGGCTACCTGTGAGCCATGGGGCTACCTGTGAGCATTGGGGCTGCCTGTGAGCAAAGGGGCTACCTGTGAGCAATGGGGCTACCTGTGAGCAAGAGGGCTACCTGTGAACAATGGGGCTACCTGTGAGCAAAGGTGCTACCTGTGTTCAATGGGGCTACCTGTGAGCGATGGGGGCTACCTGTGAGCAATGGGGCTACCTGTGAGCAATGAGGCTACCTGTGAGCAAGGGGGCTACCAGCGAGCCATTGGGCTACCTGTGAGCCATGGGGCGACCTGTGAGCCATGGGGCTACCTGTGAGCAAGAGGCTACCTGTGAGCAATGTGGCTACCTGTGAGCAATTGGGCTACCTGTGAGCAAGGGGGCTACCTGTGAGCAAGGGGCTACCTGGGAGTAATGGGGCTACCTGTGAGCAAGGGGGCTACCTGTGAACAATGCGGCTACCTGTGAGCAATGGGGCTAACTGTGAGCAAGGGTCTACCTGTGAGCAATGGGGCTACCTGTGTTCAATGGGGCATCCTGTCAGCAAAGGGGCTACCTGTGAGCAATGGGGCTACATTTGAACAAGGGGGCTACCTGTGTTCACTGGGGCTATCTGTGAGCAATGGGGCTCCATTTGAACAAGGGGGTTACCTGTGAGCATTGGGGTTACCTGTGAGCGATGGGTGCTACCTGTGAGCAATGGGGTTAGCTGTGAGCAATGGGACTACCTGTGAGCGATGGGGGCTACCTGTGAGCAATGGGGCTACCTGTGAGCAAAGGGGCTACCTGTGAGCAATGGGGCTACCTGTGAGCGATGGGAGCTACCTGTGAGCAATGGGGCTACCTGTGAGCGAGGGGGCTACATTTGAACAAGTGGGCTACCTGTGAGCAATGGGGCTACCTGTGAGCGAGGGGGCTACCAGCGAGCAATGGGGCTACCTGTAAGCCATGGGGCTACCTGTGAGCAAGGGGGCTACCAGCGAGCAATAGGGCTACCTGTGAGCAAGGGGGCTACCTGTGAGCCATGGGGCTACCTGTGAGCATTGGGGCTGCCTGTGAGCAAAGGGGCTACCTGTGAGCAATGGGGCTACCTGTGAGCAAGAGGGCTACCTGTGAACAATGGGGCTACCTGTGAGCAAAGGTGCTACCTGTGTTCAATGGGGCTACCTGTGAGCGATGGGGGCTACCTGTGAGCAATGGGGCTACCTGTGAGCAATGAGGCTACCTGTGAGCAAGGGGGCTACCAGCGAGCCATTGGGCTACCTGTGAGCCATGGGGCGACCTGTGAGCCATGGGGCTACCTGTGAGCAAGAGGCTACCTGTGAGCAATGTGGCTACCTGTGAGCAATTGGGCTACCTGTGAGCAAGGGGGCTACCTGTGAGCAAGGGGCTACCTGGGAGTAATGGGGCTACCTGTGAGCAAGGGAGCTACCTGTGAGCAAGGGGCTACCTGGGAGTAATTGGGCTACCTGTGATCAAGAGGGCTACCTGTGAACTATTGGGCTACCTGTGAGCAAGAGGGCTACCTGTGAGCAAGGAGGCTACCAACGAGCAAAGAGGCTTTCTGTGAGCAATGGGGCTACCTCTAAGCAATGGGGCTACCTGTGTTCAATGGGGCTACCTGTGTTCAATGGGCATACCTGTGAGCAATGGGGCTACCTGTGAGCATTGGGGCTCCCTCTGAGCAATGGGGCTCCCTGTGAACAACTGGGCTACCTGTGAGCAATGGGGCTACCTGTGAGCAATGGGGCTACCTGTGAGCAAGGGGCTACCTGTGAGCAATGGGGTTACCTGTGGGCAATTGGGCTACCTGTGAGTAATGGGGCTACCTGTGAGCAATGGGGCTACCTGTGAGTAATGGGGCTACCTGTGAGCAATGGGGCTAGCTGTGAGCTATGGGGCTACCTGTGAGCGATGGGACTACCTGTGAGCGATGGGGGCTACCTGTGAGCGATGGGACTACCTGTGAGCGATGGGGGCTACCTGTGAGCAATGGGGCTACCTGTGAGCAATGGGACTACCTGTGAGCAATGGGACTACCTGTGAGCGATGGGAGCTACCTGTGAGCAATGGGGCTATCTGTGAGCAATGGGACTACCTGTGAGCAATGGGGCTACCTGTGAGCAATGGGGCTACCTGTGAGCAATGGGACGACCTCTGAGCAATGGGGCTACCTGTGAGCCATAGGTTTACCTGTGACCAATGGGGCTACCTATGAGCAATGGGCAACCTGTGAGCAATGACGTTACCTGTGAGCAATGGGGCTACCGTTGAGAAAGGGGGCGACCTGTGAACATTGGGCTTCCTGTGAGCAATGGGGCTATCTGTGAGCAATGGGGCTACCTGTGAGCGATGGGGGCTACCTGTGAGCAAGGGGGCTACCTGTGAGCAATGGGGCTACCTGTGAGCGATGGGGGCTACCTGTGAGCAATGGGTTTACCTGGGAGCAATGGGACAACCTGTGAGCGATGGGGTCTACCTGGGAGCAATGGGACAACCTGTGAGCGATGGGGGCTAGCTGTGAGCAATGGGGCTACCTGTGTGCGATGGGGCTTCCTATGAGCAATGGGGCTACCTGTGAGCAATGGGGCTACATTTGAACAAGTGGGCTACCTGTGAGCAATGGGGCTACCTGTGAGCGAGGGGGCTACCAGCGAGCAATAGGGCTACCTGTAAGCCATGGGGCTACCTGTGAGCAATGGGGCTACCTGTGAGCGAGGGGGCTACTAGCGAGCAATGGGGCTACCTGTGAGCAAGGGGGCTACCTGTGAGCAATGGGGCTACCAGTGAGCAATGGGGCTACCTGTGAGCAAGGGGGCTACCAGCGAGCAATGGGGATACCTGTGAGCAATGGGGCTACCTGTGAGCAATGGGGCTACCTGTGAGCAATGGGGCTACATTTGAACAAGGGGGCTACCTGTGAGCAATGCGGCTACCGGTGAGCAATGGGGCTACCTGTGAGCAAGGGGGCTACCTGTGAACAATGCGGCTACCTGTGAGCAATGGGGCTACCTGTGAGCAATGGGGCTACCTGTGAGCAAGGGTCTACCTGTGAGCAATGGGGCTACCTGTGTTCAATGGGGCATCCTGTCAGCAAAGGGGCTACCTGTGAGCAATGGGGCTACATTTGAACAAGGGGGCTACCTGTGTTCACTGGGGCTATCTGTGAGCAATGGGGCTCCATTTGAACAAGGGGGTTACCTGTGAGCATTGGGGTTACCTGTGAGCGATGGGTGCTACCTGTGAGCAATGGGGTTAGCTGTGAGCAATGGGACTACCTGTGAGCGATGGGGGCTACCTGTGAGCAATGGGGCTACCTGTGAGCAAAGGGGCTACCTGTGAGCAATGGGGCTACCTGTGAGCGATGGGAGCTACCTGTGAGCAATGGGGCTACCTGTGAGCGAGGGGGCTACATTTGAACAAGTGGGCTACCTGTGAGCAATGGGGCTACCTGTGAGCGAGGGGGCTACCAGCGAGCAATGGGGCTACCTGTAAGCCATGGGGCTACCTGTGAGCAAAGGGGCTACCAGCGAGCAATAGGGCTACCTGTGAGCAATTGGGCTACCTGTGAGCAAGGGGGCTACCTGTGAGCAAGGGGCTACCTGGGAGTAATGGGGCTACCTGTGAGCAAGGGAGCTACCTGTGAGCAAGGGGCTACCTGGGAGTAATTGGGCTACCTGTGATCAAGAGGGCTACCTGTGAACTATTGGGCTACCTGTGAGCAAGAGGGCTACCTGTGAGCAAGGAGGCTACCAACGAGCAAAGAGGCTACCTGTGAGCAATGGGGCTACCTCTGAGCAATGGGGCTACCTGTGTTCAATGGGGCTACCTGTGTTCAATGGGCATACCTGTGAGCAATGGGGCTACCTGTGAGCATTGGGGCTCCCTCTGAGCAATGGGGCTCCCTGTGAACAACTGGGCTACCTGTGAGCAACTGGGCTACCTGTGAGCAAAGTGGCTACCTGTGAGCAATGGGGCTACCTGTGAGCAATGGGGCTACCTGTGAGCAAGGGGCTACCTGTGAGCAATGGGGTTACCTGTGGGCAATTGGGCTACCTGTGAGTAATGGGGCTACCTGTGAGCAATGGGGCTACCTGTGAGTAATGGGGCTACCTGTGAGCAATGGGGCTATCTGTGAGCAATGGGACTACCTGTGAGCAATGGGGCTACCTGTGAGCAATGGGGCTACCTGTGAGCAATGGGACTACCTCTGAGCAATGGGGCTACCTGTGAGCCATAGGTTTGCCTGTGACCAATGGGGCTACCTATGAGCAATGGGCAACCTGTGAGCAATGACGTTACCTGTGAGCAATGGGGCTACCGTTGAGAAAGGGGGCTACCTGTGAACATTGGGCTTCCTGTGAGCAATGGGGGCTACCTGTGAGCAATGGGTCTACCTGTGAGCAATGGGACAACCTGTGAGCGATGGGGGCTAGCTGTGAGCAATGGGGCTACCTGTGTGCGATGGGGCTTCCTATGAGCAATGGGGCTACCTGTGAGCGAGGGGGCTACATTTGAACCAGTGGGCTACCTGTGAGCAATGGGGCTACCTGTGAGCGAGGGGGCTACCAGCGAGCAATGGGGCTACCTGTAAGCCATGGGGCTACCTGTGAGCAATGGGGCTACCTGTGAGCGAGGGGGCTACCAGCGAGCAATGGGGCTACCTGTGAGCAAGGGGGCTACCTGTGAGCAATGGGGCTACCTGTGAGCAAGGGGGCTACCAGCGAGCAATGGGGATACCTGTGAGCAATGGGGCTACCTGTGAGCAATGGGGCTACATTTGAACAAGGGGGCTACCTGTGAGCAATGCGGCTACCTGTGAGCAATGGGGCTACCTGTGAGCAATGGGGGTACCTGTGAGCAAGGGGCTACCTGTCAGCAAGGGGGCTACCTGTGTTCAATGGGGCATCCTGTCAGCAAAGGGGCTACCTGTGAGCAATGGGGCTACATTTGAACAAGGGGGCTACCTGTGTTCACTGGGGCTACCTGTGAGCAATGGGGCTCCATTTGAACAAGGGGGTTACCTGTGAGCATTGGGGTTACCTGTGAGCGATGGGTGCTACCTGTGAGCAATGGGACTACCTGTGAGCGATGGGGGCTACCTGTGAGCAATGGGGCTACCTGTGAGCAAAGGGGCTACCTGTGAGCAATGGGGCTACCTGTGAGCGATGGGAGCTACCTGTGAGCAACGGGGCTACCTGTGAGCAAGGGGGCTACATTTGAACAAGTGGGCTACCTGTGAGCGAGGGGGCTACCAGCGAGCAATGGGGCTACCTGTAAGCCATGGGGCTACCTGTGAGCAAAGGGGCTACCAGCGAGCAATGGGGCTACCTGTGAGCAAGGGGGCAACCTGTGAGCCATGGGGCTACCTGTGAGCATTGGGGCTGCCTGTGAGCAAAGGGGCTACCTGTGAGCAATGGGGCTACCTGTGAGCAAGAGGGCTACCTGTGAACAATGGGGCTACCTGTGAGCAAAGGTGCTACCTGTGTTCAATGGGGCTACCTGTGAGCGATGGGGGCTACCTGTGAGCAATGGGGCTACCTGTGAGCAATGAGGCTACCTGTGAGCAAGGGGGCTACCAGCGAGCTATTGGGCTACCTGTGAGCCATGGGGCGACCTGTGAGCCATGGGGCTACCTGTGAGCAAGAGGCTACCTGTGAGCAATGTGGCTACCTGTGAGCATTTGGGCTACCTGGGAGTAATGGGGCTACCTGTGAGCAAGGGAGCTACCTGTGAGCAATGGGGCTACCTGTGTTCAATGGGGCTACCTGTGAGCAATGGGGCTACCTGTGAGCATTGGGGCTCCCTCTGAGCAATGGGGCTCCCTGTGAACAACTGGGCTACCTGTGAGCAACTGGGCTACCTGTGAGCAAAGTGGCTACCTGTGAGCAATGGGGCTACCTGTGAGCAATGGGGCTACCTGTGAGCAAGGGGTTACCTGTGAGCAATGGGGTTACCTGTGGGCATTTGGGCTACCTGTGAGTAATGGGGCTACCTGTGAGCAATGGGGCTACCTGTGAGTAATGGGGCTACCTGTGAGCAAGGGGCTACCTGTGAGTAATGGGGCTACCTGTGAGCAATGGGGCTACCTGTGAGTAATGGGGCTACCTGTGGGCAATGGGGCTACCTGTGAGCAATGGGGCTACCTGTGAGTAATGGGGCTACCTGTGAGCAATGGGGATACCTGTGGGCAATGGGGCTGCCTGTGAGCATTGGGGCTACCTGTGAGCATTGGGGCTACCTGTGAGCGAGGGGGCTACCAGTGAGCAATGGGGCTACCTGTAAGCCATGGGGCTACCTGTGAGCAATGGGGCTACCTGTGGGCAAAGGGGCTGCCTGTGAGCAAAGGGGCTGCCTGTGAGCAAAGTGGCTACCTGTGAGCAAAGGGGCTACCTGTGGGCAATGGGGCTGCCTGTGAGCATTGGGGCTACCTGTGATCAATGGGGCTACCTGTGAGCCATGGGGCTACCCGTGAGCAAAAGGGCTACCAACGAGCAATGGGGCTACCTGTGAGCAAGGGGCTACCTGTGAGCAATGGGGCTACATTTGAACAAGGGGGCTACCTGTGAGCAATGGGGCTACCTGTGAGCAAGGGGGCAACCTGTGAGCATTGGGGCTACCTCTGAGCAAGGGGGCTACCTCTGAGCAAGGGGGCTACCTGTGAGCAATGGGACTCCCTCTGAGCAATGGGGCTACCTGTAATTGTTGGGGCTACCTGTGTTCAATGGGGCAACCTGTGAGCAAAGGGGCTACCAGCGATAAATGGGGCTACCTGTGAGCAAGGGGGCTACCTGTGAACAATGGGGCAACCTTTGAACAAGGGGGCTACCTGTGAGCAATGGGGCTACCTGTGAGCGAGGGGGCTACCAGCGAGCAATGGGGCTACCTGTAAGCCATGGGGCTACCTGTGAGCAAAGGGGCTACCAGCGAGCAATGGGGCTACCTGTGAGCAAGGGGGCTACCTGTGAGCAATTGGGCTACCAGTGAGCAATTGGGCTACCTGTGAGCAAGGAGGCTACCAGCGAGCAATTGGGATAGCTGTGAGCAATGGGGCTACCTGTGAGCAAAGGGGCTACATTTGAACAAGGGGGCTACCTGTGAACAATGCGGCTACCTGTGAGCAATGGGGATACCTGTGAACAATGCGGCTACCTGTGAGCAATGGGGCTACCTGTGAGCAATGGGGATACCTGTGAACAATGGGGCTACCTGTGAGCAATGGGGCTACCTGTGAGCAATGGGGCTACCAGCGAGCAATGGGGCTACCTGTGAGCAAGGGGCTACCTGTGAGCAATGGGGCATCCTGTGAGCAAAGGGGCTACCTGTGAGCAATGGGGCTACCTGTGAACAATGGGGCTACATTTGAACAAGGGGGCTACCTGTGAGCAATGGGGCTACCTGTGTTCACTGGGGCTACCTGTGAGCAATGGGTGCTACCTGTGATCAAGGGGGTTACCTGTGAGCAATGGGACTACCTGTGAGCAATGGGACTACCTGTGAGCGATGGGGGCTACCTGTGAGCAATGGGGCTACCTGTGAGCAATGGGGTTACCTGTGAGCGATGGGGCTATCTGTGAGCAATGGGACTACCTGTGAGCAATGGGGCTACCTGTGAGCAATGGGACTACCTGTGAGCAATGGGGCTAGCTGTGAGCTATGGGGCTACCTGTGAGCAATGGGGTTACCTGTGAGCGATGGGGCTATCTGTGAGCAATGGGACTACCTGTGAGCAATGGGGCTACCTGTGAGCAATGGGACTACCTGTGAGCAATGGGGACTACCTGTGAGCGATGGGGGCTACCTGTGAGCAATGGGACTACCTGTGAGCAATGGGATTACCTGTGAGCGATGGGGGCTACCTGTGAGCGATGGGACTACCTGTGAGCGATGGTGGCTACCTGTGAGCAATGGGACTACCTGTGAGCAATGGGACTACCTGTGAGCGATGGGGGCTACCTGTGAGCGATGGGACTACCTGTGAGCGATGGGGGCTACCTGTGAGCAATGGGGCTACCTGTGAGCAATGGGACTACCTGTGAGCAATGGGGCTAGCTGTGAGCTATGGGGCTACCTCTGAGCAAGGGGTCTAATTCTGAGCAATGGGCCTACCTGTGAGCAATGGGGTTACCTGTGAGCAATGGGGCTACCGTTGAGAAAGGGGGCTACCTGTGAACATTGGGCTTCCTGTGAGCAATGGGGCTATCTGTGAGCAATGGGGCTACCTGTGAGCGATGGGGGCTACCTGTGAGCAAGGGGGCTACCTGTGAGAAATGGGACAACCTGTGAGCGATGGGGGCTACCTGTGAGCAATGGGTCTACCTGTGTGCAATGGGACAACCTGTGAGCGATGGGGGCTAGCTGTGAGCAATGGGGCTACCTGTGTGCGATGGGGCTTCCTATGAGCAATGGGGCTACCTGTGAGCAATGGGGCTACATTTGAACAAGTGGGCTACCTGTGAGCAATGGGGCTACCTGTGAGCAAGGGGGCAACCTGTGAGCATTGGGGCTACCTCTGAGCAAGGGGGCTACCTCTGAGCAAGGGGGCTACCTGTGAGCAATGGGACTCCCTCTGAGCAATGGGGCTACCTGTAATTGTTGGGGCTACCTGTGTTCAATGGGGCAACCTGTGAGCAAAGGGGCTACCAGCGATAAATGGGGCTACCTGTGAGCAAGGGGGCTACCTGTGAGCAATGGGGCTACCTGTGAGCGAGGGGGCTACCAGCGAGCAATGGGGCTACCTGTAAGCCATGGGGCTACCTGTGAGCAAAGGGGCTACCAGCAAGCAATTGGGATACCTGTGAGCAAGGGGCTACCTGTGAGCAAAGGGGCTACCTGTGAGCAAGGGGCTACCTGTGAGCAATGAGGCTACCTGTGAACAATGTGGCTACCTGTGAGCAATGGGGCTACCTGTGAGCAAGGGGGCTACCTGTGAGCAATGGGGCTACCTGTGAGCAAAGGGGCTACCTGTGAGCAATGGGGCTACCTGTGAGCAAGGGGGCTACCTGTGAGCCATGGGGCTACCTGTGAGCATTGGGGCTACCTGTGAGCAAAGGGGCTACCTGTGAGCAATGGGGCTACCTGTGAGCAAGAGGGCTACCTGTGAACAATGGGGCTACCTGTGAGCAAAGGTGCTACCTGTGTTCAATGGGGCTACCTGTGAGCGATGGGGGCTACCTGTGAGCAATGGGGCTACCTGTGAGCAATGGGGCTACCTGTGAGCAAGGGGGCTACCAGCGAGCCATTGGGCTACCTGTGAGCCATGGGGCGACCTGTGAGCCATGGGGCTACCTGTGAGCAATGGGCTACCTGTGAGCAATTGGGCTACCTGTGAGCAAGGGGCTATCTGGGAGTAATGGGGCTACCTGTGAGCAAGGGAGCTACCTGTGAGCCATGGGGCTACCTGTGATTAATGGGGCTACCTGTGAGCAAGGGGGCTACCTGTGAGCAAGTGGCAACCTGTGAGCAATGGGGCTACCTGTGAGCAAGGGGGCTACCAGCGAGCCATTGGGCTACCTGTGAGCCGTGGGGCTACCTGTGAGGAAGGGGGCTACCTGTGAGCAATAGGGCTACCTGTGAGCAAGGGGCTACCTGTGAACTATTGGGCTACCTGTGAGCAAGGAGGCTACCAACGAGCAAAGAGGCTACCTGTGAGCAAGGGGCTACCTGTGAACTATTGGGCTACCTGTGAGCAAGGAGGCTACCAACGAGCAAAGAGGCTACCTGTGAGCAATGGGGCTACCTGTGAGCAATGGGGCTACCTGTGAGCAAAGGGCTACCTGTGAGGAATGGGGCTACCTGTGAGCAAAGGGGCTACCTGTGAGCAAGGGGCTACCTGTGAGCAATGAGGCTACCTGTGAACAATGGGGCTACCTGTGAGCAATGGGGCTACCTGTGAGCAAGGGGGCTACCTGTGAGCAATGGGGCTACCTGTGAGCAAAGGGGCTACCTGTGAGCAATGGGGCTACCTGTGAGCAAGGGGGCTACCTGTGAGCCATGGGGCTACCTGTGAGCATTGGGGCTACCTGTGAGCAAAGGGGCTACCTGTGAGCAATGGGGCTACCTGTGAGCAAGAGGGCTACCTGTGAACAATGGGACTACCTGTGAGCAAAGGTGCTACCTGTGTTCAATGGGGCTACCTGTGAGCGATGGGGGCTACCTGTGAGCAATGGGGCTACCTGTGAGCAATGGGGCTGCCTGTGAGCAAGGGGGCTACCAGCGAGCCATTGGGCTACCTGTGAGCCATGGGGCGACCTGTGAGCCATGGGGCTACCTGTGAGCAATGGGCTACCTGTGAGCAATTGGGCTACCTGTGAGCAAGGGGCTATCTGGGAGTAATGGGGCTACCTGTGAGCAAGGGAGCTACCTGTGAGCCATGGGGCTACCTGTGATTAATGGGGCTACCTGTGAGCAAGGGGGCTACCTGTGAGCAAGTGGCAACCTGTGAGCAATGGGGCTACCTGTGAGCAAGGGGGCTACCAGCGAGCCATTGGGCTACCTGTGAGCCGTGGGGCTACCTGTGAGCAAGGGGGCTACCTGTGAGCAATAGGGCTACCTGTGAGCAAGGGGCTACCTGTGAACTATTGGGCTACCTGTGAGCAAGGAGGCTACCAACGAGCAAAGAGGCTACCTGTGAGCAAGGGGCTACCTGTGAACTATTGGGCTACCTGTGAGCAAGGAGGCTACCAACGAGCAAAGAGGCTACCTGTGAGCAATGGGGCTACCTGTGATTATTGGGGCTACCTGTGTTCAATGGGGTTACCTGTGAGCATTGGGGCTCCCTCTGAGCAATGGGGCTCCCTGTGAACAACTGGGCTACCTGTGAGCAAAGTGGCTACCTGTGAGCAATGGGGCTACCTGTGAGTAATGGGGCTACCTGTGAGCAAGGGGCTACCTGTGAGCAATGGGGCTCCCTGTGAACAACCTGGCTACCTGTGAGCAAAGTGGCTACCTGTGAGCAATGGGGCTACCTGTGAGTAATGGGGCTACCTGTGAGCAATGGGGCTACCTGTGAGTAATGGGGCTACCTGTGAGCAATGGGGCTACCTGTGAGCAGTGGGGTTACCTGTGGGCAATTGGGCTACCTTTGAGCAATGGGCTACCTCTGAAGAATGGGCTACCTGTGAGCAATGGGGCTACCTGTGAGTAATGGGGCTACCTGTGAGCAATGGGGCTACCTGTGAGCAATGGGCTACCTGTGTTAGCCCCTTTGCTCACAGGGAGACCCATGCTGAGTGAAGGCACCTGAAAGGGTGCAGAGGAGGTTTACCAGGATGTTGCCTGGTATGGTAGGGAGATCGTATGGGGAAAGGCTGAGGCACTTGGGGCTGTTTTCATTGGAGAAAAGAAGGTTTAGGGGTGACTTGATAGAGGTGTACAAGATGATTAGGGGGTTAGATAGGGTTGACAGTGAGAACCTTTTTCCACGTACGGAGTCAGCTATTATGAGGGGGCATAGCTTTAAATTAAGGGGGGGTAGATATAGGACAGATGTTAGGGGTAGATTCTTTACTCAGCGAGTCGTAAGTTCATGGAATGCCCTGCCAGTAGCAGTGGTGGACTCTCCCTCTTTATGGGCATTTAAACGGGCATTGGACAGGCATATGGAGGATAGTGGGCTAGTGTAGGTTAGGTGGGCTTGGATCGGCGCAACATCGAGGGCCGAAGGGCCTGTACTGCGCTGTATTCTTCTATGTCCTATGTTCTATGTATTAATGTGGAGTGTGTGTGTGTTGATCCTGTGTGTGTATGCTCCGTGTAATGTTGTCAGTGAAATGTTCCATGTTGAGGTACGTGTGTCAGTTCCTCACCTGCAAGGTGCATCCAAAAACACCAATCATTAGCATGGCCACACAGATATACTCCGCAAATACATCCCACCAGGGTTTCAGCACCTGGAACGCTGGCTGCTGGTCTATAAACTGCTTCAACTCCGTCAGTGGGATCATCCTGCCTACAAAGAGAAATAAATCCCAGTCAGACACAAGTGCTCACCACCCCATCCCATCTGGGAGCACTGACCCTCTCAGCCTACAGGCGGGGCTTGGAGATACAGCTGGACAGGCGGCCCTGGCTAAATGACGATAACCTACAGCAGATGCTGGAGATCTGAACCGAAAACAGCAAGTGCTTGAGAAACTCAGTCAGGCTTTCATCTGGGGAGGGAGAATGCTCCAAGCTGAGTATGACTCTTCTTCCTGTTTGAAGTGGGGAACGAGAACGTGTTGGGTTTTTTTATGCTGGTGACAGAGAAGGAGCAGCTGGTGAGGATAAAAGGAGGGCTGATGTTAATAGAGGAGTGATACAGCTTGAAGGGTGGGTGTTAATGGCAAGAAATGGATAATCACACAAACCACACGTGGTGGGCAGAGTGTGAGGTGGGGAAGGGTTGCTCTCACAATGTCGGAGTTCATGGTTGGAATTTGTTGGGAATCCCAATGTAAAGTGGTGAAGTGGAAAGGGAGGTATTATTGCTTGAGTTCACTCTGTGGGAACACAAAGGTCGAGGGATATCGAGGGATGGGCAAGTTGGACCGAAGGGTCTGTTTCCGTGCTGTACATCTGTATGACTATGAGCCTAGGACCGACAGGATCCCTACTACTCCGGCCTGATTGTGGGATTTGGGGATGAGAGACTGCCCCTGATGTCAGGGGTTTGGGATGGGGGTTCTCGAATGGGATAGACCCATTGTTTCCTGGGTGATGGAGTCTCCTGATGTTGGGCACAGTCGACAAGAGTCCCAGCAATAATTAAACAACTACTTGTCCCACCTCGGTCATGGCTTGGTGGCTCAGAGTGCGAGGAGTTCATAACTGGGTCAGCTCCTTGAGAGACCAGCTCCACACTGAACCCCTGATTGGTGGTAAGGTGGCCAGCTCAGAATTCTGAACCTTTAATTGGACAGCGTCTGTTCAAATGCAGCGTGTTCAGTGATAGGTCTGGGATTGGTGGAGCCAACACTGGAACAGGAAGCCAAATAAGGCGAGAAAGACAAGGGAGAGAGTGAGAGAGACAAACAGGAAGGAGGAGACACAGGCCGAGAGAGAGAGAGAGAGAGGGGCAGAGGAGAAAGTCCAGAGAGAACGATGGGAGTGACTGAAGGAACTATGGGGAAACGTAAGAGAGAGACAAATGAAAAAAGAGAGACTGGGAGACAGTGAAGGGGTAGGGGGAGAGATAGAATAAGGGAGAGGAGGAGAGATGGAGTGACAGAGACATCGACAACAGACACTCTGGGAAGAGAGAGCTTCAGGATAGGGTCCCAGTGTTCAGCCTCCGAGATGGACCAGGCAGAACAGTGGAGATGCTGGGTACCAGAAACAAGTACAGACTCTGCTCAAAACATTCAGAAGTTTGGCAGCATCTGTGGATAGAAACCTGACAGAACGATATGGGCACAGTGAGATCTCTCCTGAACTTCCTACATCCCAGTATCACACCCACACTCCCTGTATCTCAGTATCAGTCCCACACTCCCTGTATCCCATTATCACACCCACACTCCCTGTATCCTGTATCACACCCACACTCCCTGTAACCCAGCATCAGTCCCACACTCCCTGTATCCCAGTATCACACCCACACTCCCTGTATCCTGTAACACACCCACACTCCCTGTATCCCAGTATCAGACCCACATTCCCTGTATCCCAGTATCACACCCACACTCCCTGTATCCCAGCATCAGTCCCACACTCCCTGTATCCCAGTATCACACCCACACTCCCTGTATCCTGTATCACACCGACACTCCCTGTATCCTGTATCACACCCACACTCCCTGTATCCCAGCATCAGTCCCACACTCCCTGTATCCCAGTATCACACCCACACTCCCTGTATCCTGTATCACTCCCACACTCCCTGTATCCCAGTATCAGACCCACATTCCCTGTATCCCAGTATCACACCCACACTCCCTGTATACCAGTATCACACCCACACTCCCTGTATCCAGTATCACACCCACACTCCCTGTATCCCAGTATCAGTCCCACACTCCCTGTATCCCAGTATCACACCCACACACCCTGTATCCCAGTATCAGACCCACTCTCCCTGTATCCCAGTATCACACCCACACTCCCTGTATCCCAGTATCAGTCGCACACACCCTATATCCCAGTATCACACCCACACTCCCTGTAACCCAGTATCAGACCCACACTCCCTGTATCCCAGTATCAGACCCACACTCCCTGTATCCCAGTATCAGACCCACTCTCCCTGTATCCCAGTATCAGTCCCACAAACCCAGTATCCCAGTATCAAACCCACACTCCCTGTATCCCAGTATCAGTCCCACACTCCCTGTATCCCAGAATCACACCCACACTCCCTGTATCCCAGTATCAGACCCACTCTCCCTGTATCCCAGTGTCAGACCCACACACCCTGTATCCCAGGATCAGACCCACTCTCCCTGTATCCCAGTATCAGTCTCACACTCCCTGTATCCCAGTATCAGTCGCACACCCTGTATCCCAGTATCACACCCAAACACCCTGTATCCCAGTATCACACCCACACTCCCTGTATTCCAGTATCACACCCACATTCCCTGTATTGCAGTATCAGTCCAACATTCCCTGTATCCCAGTATCACACCCACACTCCCTGTATCCCAGTATCACACCCACACTCCCTGTATCCCAGTATCAGTCCCACACTCGCTGTATCCCAGTATCAGTCCCACACTCCCTGTATCCCAGTATCAGACTCACACTCCCTGTATCCCAGTATCAGTCCCACATTCCCTGTATCCCAATATCAGTCCCACACACCCTGTCTCCCAGTATCAGACCCACACTCCCTGTATCCCAGTATCAGTCCCACACACCCTGTATCCCAGTATCAGTCCCACATTCCCTGTATCCCAGTATCGGTCGCACACACCCTGTATCCCAGTATCACACCCAAACACCCTGTATCCCAGTATCACACCCACACTCCCTATATTCCAGTATCACACCCACTCTCCCTGAATCCCAGTGTCAGATCCACACACCCTGTATCCCAGTATCAGACCCACACTCCCTGTATCCCAGTATCAGTCCAACATTCCCTGTATCCCAGTATCAGTCCCACACCCCCTGTATCCCAGTATCACACCCACACTCCCTGTATCCCAGTATCAGACCCACTCTCCCTGTATCCCAGTGTCAGACCCACACACCCTGTATCCCAGTATCAGACCCACTCTCCCTGTATCCCAGTATCACACCCACACTCCCTGTATCCCAGTATCAGTCGCACACACCCTGTATCCCAGTATCACACCCACACTCCCTGTATCCCAGTATCAGAGCCACACTCCCTGTATCCCAGTATCAGACCCACACTCCCAGTATCCCAGTATCAGTCCCACACACCCTGTATCCCAGTATCAGACCCACTCTCCCTGTATCCCAGTATCAGTCCCACACACCCAGTATCCCAGTATCAAACCCACACTCCCTGTATCCCAGTATCAGTCCCACACTCCCTGTATCCCAGAATCACACCCACACTCCCTGTATCCCAGTATCAGACCCACTCTCCCTGTATCCCAGTGTCAGACCCACACACCCTGTATCCCAGTATCAGACCCACTCTCCCTGTATCCCAGTATCAGTCGCACACACCCTGTATCCCAGTATCACACCCAACCACCCTGTATCCCAGTATCACACCCACACTCCCTGTATCCCAGTATCACACCCACATTCCCTGTATCGCAGTATCAGTCCAACATTCCCTGTATCCCAGTATCACACCCACACTCCCTGTATCCCAGTATCAGTCCCACACTCGCTGTATCCCAGTATCAGTCCCACACTCCCTGTATCCCAGTATCAGACTCACACTCCCTGTATCCCAGTATCAGTCCCACATTCCCTGTATCCCAATATCAGTCCCACACACCCTGTCTCCCAGTATCAGTCCAACATTCCCTGTATCCCAGTATCAGACCCACACTCCCTGTATCCCAGTATCACACCCACACTCCCTGTATCCCAGTATCAGTCCCACACTCCCTGTATCCCAGTATCACACCCACACTCCCTTTATCCCAGTATCAGACCCTCACTCCCTGTATCCAGTATCACACCCACACTCCCTGTATCCAGTATCAGACCCACACTCACTGTATTCCAGTATCAGACCCACACTCCCTGTATCCCAGTATCAGACCCACGCTCCCTGTATCCCAGTATCACACCCACACACCCTGTATCCCAGTATCACACCCACACTCCCTGTATCCCAGTATCAGACCCACACTCCCTGTATCCCAGTATCAGTCCCACACTCCCTGTATCCCAGTATCAGACCCACACTCCCTGTATCCCAGTATCAGACCCACACTCCCTGTATCCAGTATCTCCTGCTCTCGCCCTTGTGCACGGCCATCCCCCTGACTCTGTGTCCCTCCCCCTGCCTCGTGTTAACATGTCTGTGAAACAGCCCCAGTACCCACTCACCCTACTGGTTCCACGTCCATGTCCACATACATCCCTCTGAAAACATTTCGGCAAAACATACTCAAAAGCCATGCTCTTTGTCGGAGCGTACTGTATGTAACCGTTCACTGAGTCCAACAAAGGCTAAATCTGAAGTGTATTCCAATGGCTGACAATATTTTATGAGCAAGTTCTGGTTATGAAATGCAAGACAAATATTTTTAAATCCTGTCAATTCAACTGGGGTGGCATGATGTCTCAGTGGTTAGCACTGTTGCCTCACAGCACCAGGGGCCCGCGTTCAATTCCACCCTCAGGCGACTGACTGTGTGGAGTTTGTACATTCTCCCCGTGTCTGCGTGGGTTTCCTCCGGGTGCTCCGGTTTCCTCCCACAGTCCAAAGATGTGCAGGTCAGGTGAATTGGCCATGCTAAATTACCCAGAGTGCTGGGTGCATTAGTCAGAGGGAAATGTGTCTGGGTGGGTTACTCTTCAGAGGGTCAGTGTGGACTTGTTGGGCTGATGGGCCTGTTTCCACACTGTAGGGAATCTAATATCTCTCCTCTTAATTTCTTCCTCTCTGCCTTTGTTGCTGAATTATTCTGAAATTGTCACTTCTCCCAGAAGACATTCCCAACATTGAAGGTGGAACAATGGAGTACAGTGCTGGTTTGGGACAGTTCCTTCGAGCCCCATATACAATAATTACTGACTGACACCCCTACCTCGAACGAGGAATGCCAACGAAATATAACCGCACCAGGCAAACTCCCCCCGGCTGCCTACGCCAAGCCCCACACACACAGTGGTCAGTCCAAGGGGGATATTTTGCAGACAGAGAACTTCTCAGACTGACGGCTCTACAATGTCATGGGGACTAGTGCTGGGGCGATGAGTCAGGGTCAATCGCAGACTGAATCACAGAAGGAAAGGCACACATAAAACAATTATGATAACGGGAGAGTTTATTCAAAGTGGACATCGGGTTTAGTATGGATTACAAAAAACATTCAAACTGCAACAGACCCACATTCCCTTTGTAGGTCTGGTCTGGTCAGATCAGTCACCATAAAATACGGGTGGGGACAGGTCTGTCACTGTACAACACTGGAGTACAGTACTGGTGGGGACAGGTCTGTTACTGTATAACACTGGGATACAGTACTGGTCGGGACAGGTCTGTCACTGTACAACACTGGGGGACAGTACTGGTCGGGACAGGTCAGTTACTGTATAACACTGGGATACAGTACTGGTGGGGACAGGTCTGTCACTGTACAACACTGGGGGACAGTACTGGTCGGGACAGGTCAGTTACTGTATAACACTGGGATACAGTACTGGTGGGGACAGTTCTGTTACTGTATAACACTGGGGGACAGTACTGGTGGGGACAGGTCTGTTACTATATAACACTGCGGAACAGTAATGGTGGGGACAGGTCTGTCACTGTATAACACTGGGGTACAGTGCTGGTAGGGACAGATCTGTCACTGTATAACACTGGAGGACAGTACAGGTGGGGACAGGGCTGTTACTGTATAACACTGGGGTACAGTACTGGTGAGGTCAGGTCTGTTACTGTAAAACATGGGGGTACAGTACTTGTGGGGACAGGTCTGTTACGGTATAACACTGGGGTACAGTACTGGTGGGGACAGGTCTGTCACTGTAAATCACAGGGGTACAGTACTGGTGGGGACAGGTCTGTTACTGTATAACACTGGGGTACAGTACTGGTGGGGACAGGTCTGTTACTGTATAACACTGGGATACAGTACTGGTGGGGGTAGGTCTGTCACTGTATAACACTGGGGTACAGTACTGGTGGGGACAGGTCTGTCACTGTAAATCACTGGGGTACAGTACTGGTGGGGACAGGTCTGTTACTGGATAACACTGGGGTACAGTACTGGTGGGGGTAGGTCTGTCCCTGTCTAACACTGGGGGACAGTACAGGTGGGGACAGGTATGTCACTGTATAACACTGGGGTACAGTACTCGTGGGGACAGGTCTGTCACTATATAGCACTGGAGTAGAGTACTGGTGGGGACAGGTCTATTACTGTATACCACTGGGGTATAGTACTGGTGGGGGTAGGTCTGTCCCTGTATAACACTGGGGGACAGTACTGGTGGGGACAGGTCTGTCCCTGTATAACACTGGGGTACAGTACTGGTGGGGACAAGTCTGTTACTGTATAACACTGGGTAACAGTACTGGTGGGGACAGGTCTGTTACTGTATAACACTGGGGTACTGTACTGGTGGGGGGTAGGTCTGTCCCTGTAGAACACTGGGGTACAGTACTGGTGGAGACAGGTCTGTTACTGTATAACACTGGGGTATTGACTAGTGGGGGGTAGGTCTGTCCCTGTAGAACACTGGGGTACAGTACTAGTGAGGACACGTCTGTCACTGTATAACACTGGGGTACAGGACTGGTGGGGACAGGTCTGTCACTGTATAACACTGGGAAACAGTGCTGGTCGGGACAGGTCTGTCACTGTATAACACTGGGGGACAGTACTGGGGTGGGGACAGGTCTGTCACTGTATAACACTGGGGTACAGTACTAGTGAGGACACGTCTATCACTCTATAACACTGGGGTGCAGTACTGGTGGGGACAGGTCTGTCACTGTATAACACTGGGGTACAGTACTGGTGGGGACAGGTCTGTCACTGTATAACACTGGGGTACAGTACAGGTGGGGACAGGTCTGTCACTGTATAACACTGGGGTACAGGACTGGTGGGGGTAGGTCTGTCACTGTATAACACTGGGGCACAGTGCTAGTGGGGGGAGGTCTGTGTCTGTATAACACTGGGGCATAGTACTGGTAGGGACAGGTCTGTCCCTGTATACACTGGGGTACAGTACTGGTGGGGGTAGGTCTATCCCTGTATAACACTGGGGAACAGTACTGGTGGGGACAGGTCTGTCACTGTATAACACTGGAGTACAGTACTGGTGGGGACAGGTCTGTCACTGTATAACACTGGGGGGCAGTACTGGTGGTAATAGTTCTGTCACTGTATAACACTGGGGTACAGTATTGGCGGGGACAGGTCTGTCACTGTATAACACTGGGGTACAGTACTGGTGGGGACAGGTCTATCACTGTATAACACTGGGGTGCAGTACTGGTGGGGACAGGTCTGTTACGGTATAACACTGGGGTACAGTACTGGTAGGGACAGGTCTGTCACTGTAAATCACAGGGGTACAGTACTGGTGGGGACAGGTCTGTTACTGTATAACACTGGGGTACAGTACTGGTGGGGACAGGTCTGTTACTGTATAACACTGGGATACAGTACTGGTGGGGGTAGGTCTGTCACTGTATAACACTGGGGTACAGTACAGGTGGGGACAGGTATGTCACTGTATAACACTGGGGTACAGTACTGGTGGGGACAAGTCTGTTACTGTATAACACTGGGTAACAGTACTGATGGGGACAGGTCTGTCCCTGTATAACACTGGGGTACAGTACTGGTGGGGACAAGTCTGTTACTGTATAACACTGGGTAACAGTACTGGTGGGGACAGGTCTGTTACTGTATAACACTGGGGTACTGTACTGGTGGGGGGTAGGTCTGTCCCTGTAGAACACTGGGGTACAGTACTAATGGGGACAGGTCTGTTACTGTATAACACTGGGGTATTGACTGGTGGGGGGTAGGTCTGTCCCTGTAGAACACTGGGGTACAGTACTAGTGAGGACACGTCTGTCACTGCATAACACGGGGGTGCAGTACTTGTGGGGACAGGTCTGTCACTGTATAACACTGGGGTACAGTACAGGTGGGGGTAGGTCTGTCCCTGTATAACACTGGGGGACAGTACTGGTGGGGACAGGTCTGTCACTGTATAACACTGGGACACAGTGCTGGTCGGGACAGGTCTGTCACGGTATAACACTGGGGGACAGTACTGGGGTGGGGACAGGTCTGTCACTGTATAACACTCGGGGACAGTACTTGTGGGGACAGGTCTGTCACTGTATAACACTGGGGTACAGTACTGGTGGGGGTAGGTCTGTCCCTGTATAACACTGGGGGACAGTAATGGTGGGGACAGGTCTGTCACTGTATAACACTGGGGGACAGTACTGGTGGGGACAGGTCTGTCACTGTATAACACTGGGGTACAGTACTGGTGGGGGTAGGTCTGTCCCTGTATAACACTGGGAAACAGTGCTGGTCGGGACAGGTCTGTCACTGTATAACACTGGGGTACAGTACTGCTGGGGTCAGGTCTGTTAATGTAAAACATGGGGGTACAGTACTTGTGGGGACAGGTCTGTTACGGTATAACACTGGGGTACAGTACTGGTGGGGACAGGTCTGTTACTATATAACACTGGGGGACAGTACTGGTGGGGACAGGTCTGTTACTGTATAACACTGGGGTACAGTACTGGTGGGGACAGGTCTGTTACTGTATAACACTGGGATACAGTACTGGTGGGGGTAGGTCTGTCACTGTATAACACTGGGGTACAGTACTGGTGGGGACAGGTCTGTCACTGTAAATCACTGGGGTACAGTACTGGTGGGGACAGGTCTGTTACTGGATAACACTGGGGTACAGTACTGGTGGGGGTAGGTCTGTCCCTGTCTAACACTGGGGGACAGTACAGGTGGGGACAGGTATGTCACTGTATAACACTGGGGTACAGTACTCGTGGGGACAGGTCTGTCACTATATAGCACTGGAGTAGAGTACTGGTGGGGACAGGTCTATTACTGTATACCACTGGGGTATAGTACTGGTGGGGGTAGGTCTGTCCCTGTATAACACTGGGGGACAGTACTGGTGGGGACAGGTCTGTCCCTGTATAACACTGGGGTACAGTACTGGTGGGGACAAGTCTGTTACTGTATAACACTGGGTAACAGTACTGGTGGGGACAGGTCTGTTACTGTATAACACTGGGGTACTGTACTGGTGGGGGGTAGGTCTGTCCCTGTAGAACACTGGGGTACAGTACTGGTGGAGACAGGTCTGTTACTGTATAACACTGGGGTATTGACTAGTGGGGGGTAGGTCTGTCCCTGTAGAACACTGGGGTACAGTACTAGTGAGGACACGTCTGTCACTGTATAACACTGGGGTACAGGACTGGTGGGGACAGGTCTGTCACTGTATAACACTGGGAAACAGTGCTGGTCGGGACAGGTCTGTCACTGTATAACACTGGGGGACAGTACTGGGGTGGGGACAGGTCTGTCACTGTATAACACTGGGGTACAGTACTAGTGAGGACACGTCTATCACTCTATAACACTGGGGTGCAGTACTGGTGGGGACAGGTCTGTCACTGTATAACACTGGGGTACAGTACTGGTGGGGACAGGTCTGTCACTGTATAACACTGGGGTACAGTACAGGTGGGGACAGGTCTGTCCCTATATATCACTGGGGTACAGGACTGGTGGGGGTAGGTCTGTCACTGTATAACACTGGGGCACAGTGCTAGTGGGGGGAGGTCTGTGTCTGTATAACACTGGGGCATAGTACTGGTAGGGACAGGTCTGTCCCTGTATACACTGGGGTACAGTACTGGTGGGGGTAGGTCTGTCCCTGTATAACACTGGGGAACAGTACTGGTGGGGACAGGTCTGTCACTGTATAACACTGGAGTACAGTACTGGTGGGGACAGGTCTGTCACTGTATAACACTGGGGGGCAGTACTGGTGGTAATAGTTCTGTCACTGTATAACACTGGGGTACAGTACTGGCGGGGACAGGTCTGTCACTGTATAACACTGGGGTACAGTACTGGTGGGGACAGGTCTGTCACTGTATAACACCGGTGTACAGTGCTGGTGGGGGTAGGTCTGTCACTGTATAACACTGGGGCACAGTGCTAGTGGGGGGAGGTCTGTGTCTGTATAACACTGGGGCACAGTGCTAGTGGGGGTAGGTCTGTCCCTATATATCACTGGGGTACAGGACTGGTGGGGGTAGGTCGGTCACTGTATAACACTGGGGCACAGTGCTAGTGGGGGGAGGTCTGTGTCTGTATAACACTGGGGCATAGTACTGGTAGGGACAGGTCTGTCGCTGAATAACACTGGGGGGCAGTACTGGTGGGGACAGGTCTGTCAGTGTATAACACTGGGGAACAGTACTGGTGGGGGTAGGTCTGTCCCTGTATAACACTGCGGAACAGTACTGGTGGGGACAGGTCTGTCACTGTATAACACTGGGGGGCAGTACTGGTGGGGACAGGTCTGTCAGTGTATAACACTGGGGAACAGTACTGGTGGGGACAGGTCTGTCACTGTATAACACTGGGGGGCAGTACTGGTGGGGACACGTCTGTCACTGTATAACACTGGGGGGCAGTACTGGTGGTAATAGTTCTGTCACTGTATATCACTGGTGTACAGTACTGGCGGGGACAGGTCTGTCACTGTATAACACTGGGGGGCAGTACTGGTGGGGACAGGTCTGTCACTGTATAACACTGGGGGGCAGTACTGGTGCGGACACGTCTGTCACTGCATAACACTGGGGTACAGTTCTGGTGGGGACAGGTCTGTCACTGTATAACACCGGTGTACAGTGCTGGTGGGGGTAGGTCTGTCCCTGTATAACACAGGTGTACAGTACTGGTTGGGGCAGGTCTGTCACTGTATAACACTGGGGGGCAGTACTGGTGGGGACACGTCTGTCACTGTACAACACTGGGGGGCAGTACTGGTGGTTATAGTTCTGTCACTGTATAACACTGGGGTACAGTACTGGCGGGGACAGGTCTGTCACTGTATAACACTGGGGGGCAGTACTGGTGGGGACAGGTCTGTCACTGTATAACACCGGTGTACAGTGCTGGTGGGGGTAGGTCTGTCACTGTATAACACTGGGGTACAGGACTGGTGGGGGTAGGTCTGTCACTGTATAACACTGGGGTACAGTGCTAGTGGGGGGAGGTCTGTGTCTGTATAACACTGGGAAACAGTACTGGTAGGGACAGGTCTGTCGCTGTATAACACTGGGGTACAGTACTGCCGGGGTTAGGTCTGTGTCTGTATAACACTGGGAGACAGGACAGGTGGGGACAGGTCTGTCACTGTATAACACTGGGGTATAGTACAGGTGGGGACAGGTCTGTCACTGTATAACACTGGGGTACAGTACTGGTGGGGGTAGGTCTGTTCCTGTATAACACTGAGGTACAGTGCTCGTGGGGACAGGTCTGTCACTGTAAAACAATGGGGTACAGTACTGGTGGGGGTAGATCTGTGCCTGTTTAACACTGGGGTACAGTACTGGCGGGGACAGGTCTGTCACTGTATAACACTGGGGTACAGTGCTGGTGGGGACAGGTCTGTCACTATAACACTGGTGTACAGTGCTAGTGGGGTTAGGTCTGTCCCTGTATAAAATTGGGAAAAGTACTGGTGGGGGCAGGTCTGTCAGTGTATAACACTGGGATACAGTACTGGTGGGGACAGGTCTGTCACTGTATAACACTGAGGTACAGTACTGGTGGGGGTAGTCTGTCCCTGTATAACACTGGGGGAACAGTACTGGTGGGGACAGGTCTGTACCTGTATAACACTGGGGTACAGTACTGGTGGGGACGAGTCTGTTACTGTATAACACTGGGGGACAGTACTGGTGGGGACAGGTCTGTCACTGTATAACACTGGAGTACAGTACTGGTGGGGACTGGTCTATGCCTGTATAACACTGGGGGACAGTACTGGTGGGGACAGGTCTGTTACTATATAACACTGGGGTACAGGACTGGTGGGGACAGGTCTGTTACTGTATAACACTGGGGTACAGTACTGGTGGGGACAGGTCTGTTACTGTATAACACTGGGGTACAGTACTGGTGGGGACAGGTCTGTCAGTGTACAACACTGGAGTACAGTACTGGTGGGGACAGGTCTGTTACTGTATAACACTGGGGGACAGTGCTGGTGGGGACAGGTCTGTTACTGTATAACACTGGGGGACAGTACTGGTGGGGACAGGTCTGTTACTGTATAACACTGGGGTACAGTACTGGTGGGGACAGGTCTGTTACTGTATAACACTGGGATACAGTACTGGTGGGGACAGGTCTGTCAGTGTACAACACTGGAGTACAGTACTGGTGGGGACAGGTCTATGCCTGTATAACACTGGGGTACAGTACTGGTGGGGACAGGTCTGTTACTGTATAACACTGGGGGACAGTACTGGTGGGGACAGGTCTGTTACTGTATAACACTGGGGTACAGTACTGGTGGGGACAGGTCTGTTACTGTATAACACTGGGGTACAGTACTGGTGGGGACAGGTCTGTTACTGTATAACACTGGGGGACAGTACTGGTGGGGGTAGGTCTGTCACTGTACAACGCTGGGGGACAGTACTGGTGGGGGTAGGTCTGTGTCTGTATAACACTGGGGTACAGTACTGGTGGGGGTAGATCTGTGCCTGTATAACACTGGGGTACAGTACTGGTGGGGGTAGATCTGTGCCTGTATAACACTGGGGTACAGTACTGGTGGGGGTAGATCTGTGCCTGTATAACACTGGGGTACAGTACTGGTGGGGAAAGGTCTGTCACTGTATAACACTGGGGTACAGTACTGGTGGGGGTAGATCTGTGCCTGTATAACACTGGGGTACAGTACTGGTGGGGACAGGTCTGTCACTGTATAACACTGGGGAACAGTACTGGTGGGGACAGGTCTGTCACTGAATAACACTGGGGTATATTACTGGTGGGGGTAGGTCTGTCACTGTATAACACTGGGGTACAGTACTGGTGGGGACAGGTCTGTCACTGTATTACACTGTTGTACAGTACTTGTGTGGACAGGTCTGTCCCTGTAAAACACTGGGGTACAGTACTGGTGGGGGTATATCTGTGCCTGTATAACACTGGGGTACAGTACTGGCGGGGACAGGTCTGTCACTGTATAACACTGGGGTACAGGGCTGGTGGGAAAAGGTCTGTCACTATAACACTGGTGTACAGTGCTAGTGGGGTTAGGTCTGTCCCTGTATAACACTGGGGAACAGTACTGGTGGGGACAGGTCTGTCACTGTATAACACTGGAGTACAGTACTGGTGGGGACAGGTCTGTCACTGTATAACACTGGGGGGCAGTACGTGTGCGGACACGTCTGTCACTATATAACACTGGGGGGCAGTACTGGTGGGGACAGGTCTGTCACTGTTTCACACCGGTGTACAGTGCTGGTGGGGGTAGGTCTGTCCCAGTATAACACTGGGGTACAGGACTGGTGGGGGTAGGTCTGTCACTGAATAACACTGGGGTACACTGCTAGTGGAGGTAGGTCTGTGTCTGTATAACACTGGGAGACAGTACAGGTGGGGACAGGTCTGTCACTGTACAACACTGGGGTATAGTACAGGTGGGGACAGGTCTGTCACTGTATAACACTGGGGTACAGTACTGGTGGGGTAGGTCTGTTCCTGTATAACACTGAGGTACAGTGCTGGTGGGGACAGGTCTGTCACTGTATAACACTGGGGTACAGTACTGGTGAGGGTAGATCTGTGCCTGTATAACACTGGGGTACAGTGCTGGTGGGGACAGGTCTGTCACTATAACACTGGTGTACAGTGCTAGTGGGGTTAGGTCTGTTTCTGTATAACACTGGGGAACAGTACTGGTGGGGACAGGTCTGTCACTGTATAACACTGGAGTACAGTACTGGTGGGGGCAGGTCTGTCCCTGTATAACACTGGGGTACAGTACTGGTGGGGACAGGTCTGTCACTGTATAACACTGGGGTACAGTACTGGTGGGGATAGGTCTGTCACTGTATAACACTGGGGTACAGTGCTGGTGGGGGTAGGTCTGTCCCTGTATAACACTCGGGTACAGGACTGGTGGGGGTAGGTCTGTCACTGTATAACACTGGGGTACAGTGCTAGTAGGGAGTGGTCTGTGTCTGTATAACATTTGGGGATAGTACTGGTGGGAACAGGTCTGTTACTGAATTACACTGTTGTACAGTGCTACTGGGGGAGGTCTGTGCCTGTATAACACTGGGGGATAGTATTGGTAGGGACAGGTCTGTCACTGAATAACACTGGGGGGCAGTACTGGTGGGGACAGGTCTGTCACTGTATAACACTGGGGTGCAGTACTGGTGGGGTCAGGTCTGTCATTGTAGAACACTGGGATGCAGTACTGGTGGGGTCAGGTCTGTCACTGTATGACACAGGTGTACAGTACTGGTGGGGTCAGGTCCGTCCCTGTAGAACACTGGGGTGCAGTGCTGGTGGGGACTGGTCTGTCACTATATAACTCTGGGGTACAGTACTGGTGGGGACAGGTCTGTCACTGTACAACAATGGGGTACAGTACTGGTGGGGACTGGTCTTTCACTGTATAACACTGGGGTACAGTATTGGTGAGGACGGGTCTGTCACTGTATACCACTGTTGTACTGTACTGGTGGGGACTGGTCTGTCACTGTATAACACTGGGGTACAGTACTGGTGGGGGTAGGTCTGTTCCTGTATAACACTGAGGTACAGTGCTGGTGGGGACAGGTCTGTCATTATAACACTGGTGTACAGTGCTAGTGGGGTTAGGTCTGTCCCTGTATAACACTGGGGAACAGTACTGGTGGGGACAGGTCTGTCACTGTATAACACTGGGGGGCAGTACTGGTGCGGACACGTCTGTCACTGTATAACACTGGGGGGAAGTACTGGTGCGGACACGTCTGTCACTGTATAACACTGGGGGGCAGTACTGGTGGTAATAGTTCTGTCACTGTATATCACTGGGGTACAGTACTGGCGGGGACAGGTCTGTCACTGTATAACACTGGGGTACAGTACTGGTGGGGACAGGTCTGTCACTCTATAACACTGGGGTACAGTGCTGGTGGGGGAAGGTCTGTCCCTGTATAACATTGGGGTACAGTACTGGTGGGGGTAGGTCTGTCACTGTATAACACTGGGGTACAGTGCTAGTGGGGGGAGGTCTGTGTCTGTATAACACTGGGGGGTAGTACTGGTCGGGTCAGGTCTGTCGCTGTATAACACTGGGGTACAGTACTGCGGGCTTATGTCTGTGTCTGTATAACACTGGGAGACAGTACAGGTGGGTACATGTCTGTCACTGTATAACACTGGGGTACAGTACTGGTGGGGGTAGATCTGTGCCTGTATAACACTGGGGTACAGTACTGGTGGGGGTAGATCTGTGCCTGTATAACACTGGGGTACAGTACTGGTGGGGGTAGATCTGTGCCTGTATAACACTGGGGTACAGTACTGGTGGGGACAGGTCTGTCACTGTATAACACTGGGGTACAGTGCTGGTGGGGGTAGATCTGTGCCTGTATAACACTGGGGAACAGTACTGGTGGGGACAGGTCTGTCACTGAATAACACTGGGGTATATTACTGGTGGGGGTAGGTCTGTCACTGTATAACACTGGGGTACAGTACTGGTGGGGACAGGTCTGTCACTGTATTACACTGTTGTACAGTACTTGTGTGGACAGGTCTGTCCCTGTAAAACACTGGGGTACAGTACTGGTGGGGGTATATCTGTGCCTGTATAACACTGGGGTACAGTACTGGCGGGGACAGGTCTGTCACTGTATAACACTGGGGTACAGGGCTGGTGGGAAAAGGTCTGTCACTATAACACTGGTGTACAGTGCTAGTGGGGTTAGGTCTGTCCCTGTATAACACTGGGGAACAGTACTGGTGGGGACAGGTCTGTCACTGTATAACACTGGAGTACAGTACTGGTGGGGACAGGTCTGTCACTGTATAACACTGGGGGGCAGTACGTGTGCGGACACGTCTGTCACTATATAACACTGGGGGGCAGTACTGGTGGGGACAGGTCTGTCACTGTTTCACACCGGTGTACAGTGCTGGTGGGGGTAGGTCTGTCCCAGTATAACACTGGGGTACAGGACTGGTGGGGGTAGGTCTGTCACTGAATAACACTGGGGTACACTGCTAGTGGAGGTAGGTCTGTGTCTGTATAACACTGGGAGACAGTACAGGTGGGGACAGGTCTGTCACTGTACAACACTGGGGTATAGTACAGGTGGGGACAGGTCTGTCACTGTATAACACTGGGGTACAGTACTGGTGGGGTAGGTCTGTTCCTGTATAACACTGAGGTACAGTGCTGGTGGGGACAGGTCTGTCACTGTATAACACTGGGGTACAGTACTGGTGAGGGTAGATCTGTGCCTGTATAACACTGGGGTACAGTGCTGGTGGGGACAGGTCTGTCACTATAACACTGGTGTACAGTGCTAGTGGGGTTAGGTCTGTTTCTGTATAACACTGGGGAACAGTACTGGTGGGGACAGGTCTGTCACTGTATAACACTGGAGTACAGTACTGGTGGGGGCAGGTCTGTCCCTGTATAACACTGGGGTACAGTACTGGTGGGGACAGGTCTGTCACTGTATAACACTGGGGTACAGTACTGGTGGGGATAGGTCTGTCACTGTATAACACTGGGGTACAGTGCTGGTGGGGGTAGGTCTGTCCCTGTATAACACTCGGGTACAGGACTGGTGGGGGTAGGTCTGTCACTGTATAACACTGGGGTACAGTGCTAGTAGGGAGTGGTCTGTGTCTGTATAACATTTGGGGATAGTACTGGTGGGAACAGGTCTGTTACTGAATTACACTGTTGTACAGTGCTACTGGGGGAGGTCTGTGCCTGTATAACACTGGGGGATAGTATTGGTAGGGACAGGTCTGTCACTGAATAACACTGGGGGGCAGTACTGGTGGGGACAGGTCTGTCACTGTATAACACTGGGGTGCAGTACTGGTGGGGTCAGGTCTGTCATTGTAGAACACTGGGATGCAGTACTGGTGGGGTCAGGTCTGTCACTGTATGACACAGGTGTACAGTACTGGTGGGGTCAGGTCCGTCCCTGTAGAACACTGGGGTGCAGTGCTGGTGGGGACTGGTCTGTCACTATATAACTCTGGGGTACAGTACTGGTGGGGACAGGTGTGTCACTGTACAACAATGGGGTACAGTACTAGTGGGGACGGGTCTGTCACTCTATAACACTGGGGTACAGTACTGGTTGGGACAGGTCTGTCAATGTATAACACTGTTGTACAGTACTGGTGAGGATGGGTCTGTCACTGTATAACACTGGGGTACAGTACTGGTGGGGACTGGTCTTTCACTGTATAACACTGGGGTACAGTATTGGTGAGGACGGGTCTGTCACTGTATACCACTGTTGTACTGTACTGGTGGGGACTGGTCTGTCACTGTATAACACTGGGGTCCAGTACTGGGGGGGACTGGTCTGTCACTGTATAACACTGGGGTCCAGTACTGGTGGGGACATATCTGTCACTGTATAACACTGGAGTCCAGTACTGGTGGGAACTGGTCTGTCACTATATAACTCTGGGGTACAGTACTGGTGGGGACAGGTGTGTCAATGCATAACACTGTTGTACAGTACTGGTGGGGACTGGTCTGTCACTGTATAACACTGGGGTACATTACTGGTGGGGACAGGTGTGTCACTTTATAACACTGGGATACAGTACTTGTGGAGACAAGTGTGTCACGATATAACACCGGGGTACAGTACTGGTGAGGACTGGTCTGTCACTATATAACACTGGGGGACAGTATTGGTGGGGACAGGTCTGTCACTGTATAACAATATGGTACCAGTACTGGTGGGGACTGGCCTGTCACTATATAACACTGTGGTACAGTACTGGTGGGGACAGGTCTCTCATTGTATAACAATGTGGTACCAGTACTGGTTGGGACAGGTCTGTCACTGTATAACACTGGGGTACAGTACTGGTGGGGGTAGATCTGTCCCTGTATAACACTGGGGTACAGTACAGGTGGGGACAGGTCTGTCACTGTATAACACTGGGGTACAGTACTGGTGGGGACAGGTCTGTCACTGTATGACAATGTGCTAACAGTACTGGTGGGGACTGGCCTTTCACTGTATAACACTGGGGTACAGTACTGGTTGGGACAGGTCTGTCACTGTATGACACTGGGGTACAGTACTGGTGGGGACAGGTCTGTCCCTGTATAACACTGGGGTACAGGACTGGTGGGGGTAGGTCTGTCACTGTATAACACTGGGGCACAGTGCTAGTGGGGGGAGGTCTGTGTCTGTATTACACTGGGGGATAGTACTGGTGGGGACAGGTCTGTCACTGTATAACACTGGGGGGCAGTACTGGTGGGGACACGTCTGTCACTGTATAACACTGGGGGGGCAGTACTGGTGGTAATTGTTCTGTCACTGTATAACACTGGGGTACAGTACTGGCGGGGGCAGGTCTGTCACTGTATAACACTGGGGTACAGTACTGGTGGGGACAGGTCTGTCACTGTATAAGACCGGTGTACAGTGCTGGTGGGGGTAGGTCTGTCCCTGTATATCGCTGGGGTAGAGGACTGGTGGGGGTAGGTCTGTCGCTGTATAACACTGGGGAACAGTGCTAGTGGGGGGAGGTCTGTGTCTGTATAACACTGGGGGATAGTACTGGTAGGGACAGGTCTGTCGCTGTATAACACTGGGGTACAGTACTGGTGGGGACAGGTCTGTCACTGTATGACAATGTGCTAACAGTACTGGTGGGGACTGGCCTGTCACTGTATAACACTGGGGTACAGTACTGGTTGGGACAGGTCTGTCACTGTATGACACTGGGGTACAGTACTGGTGGGGACAGGTCTGTCACTGTATAACACTGGGGTACAGTACTGGTGGGGACAGGTCTGTCACTGTATAACACTGGCGTACAGTGCTGGTGGGGGTAGGTCTGTCCCTGAATATCACTGGGGTACAGGACTGGTGGTGGTAAGTCTGTCCCGGTATAACACTAGGGCACAGTGCTAGTGGGGGAAGGTCTGTGTCTGTATATCACTGGGGGGTAGTACTGGTCGGGACTGGTCTGTCACTCTATAACACTGGGGTACAGTACTGGAGGGAACAGGTCTGTCACTGTATAACACTGGAGTACAGTACTGGTGGGGACAGGTCTGTCCCTGTATAACACTAGGGAACAGTACTGGTGGGGACAGGTCTGTCACTGTATAACACTGGGTGGCCAGTACTGGTGGGGACACGCCTGTCACTGTATAACACTGGGGGGCAGTACTGGTGGGGACAGGTCTGTCACTGTATAACACTGGGGGACAGTACTGGTGGGGACAGGTCTGTCACTGTATAACACCTGTGTACAGTGCTGGTGGGGGTAGGTCTGTCCCAGGATAACACTGGGGTACAGGACTGGTGGGGGGAGGTCTGTCCCTGTATAACACTGGGGTACAGGACTGGTGGGGGTAGGTCTGTCACTGTATAACACTGGGGTACAGTGCTAGTAGGGGGTGGTCTGTGTCTATATAACACTGGGGGATAGTACTGGTAGGGACAGGTCTGTCGCTGTATAACACTGGGGTACAGTACTGGTGGGGGTAGATCTGTCCCTGTATAACGCTGATGTACAGTGCTGGTGAGGACGGGTCTGTCACTGTATAACACTGTTGTACTGTACTGGGGGGGACTGGTCTGTCACTGTATAACACTGGGGTCCAGTACTGGGGGGGACTGGTCTGTCACTGTATAACACTGGGGTCCAGTACTGGTGGGGACAATTCTGTCACTGTATAACACTGGGGTCCAGTACTGGTGCGGATTGGTCTGTCACTATATAACTCTGGGGTACAGTACTGGTGGGGACAGGTGTGTCACGATATAACACCGGGGTACAGTACTGGTGGGGACAGGTCTGTCAGTGTATAACACTGGGGTACAGTACTGGTGGGGACTTGTCTGTCACTATATAACACTGGGGGACAGTATTGGTGGGGACAGGTGTGTCACTGTATAACAATATGGTACCAGTACTGGTGGGGACTGGCCTGTCACTATATAACACTGGGGTACAGTACTGGTGGGGACAGGTCTGTCATTGTATAACAATGTGGTACCAGTACTGGTTGGGACAGGTCTGTCACTGTATAACACTGGGGTACAGTACCGTTGGGGGTAGGTCTGTCCCTGTATAACACTGAGGTACAGTGCTGGTGGGGACAGGTCTGTCACTGTATAACACTGGGGTGCAGTACTGGTGGGGGTAGATCTGTGCCTGTATAACACTGGGGTACAGTACTTGTGGGGACAGGTCTGTCACTGTATAACACTGGGGTACAGTACTGGTGGAGACAAGTGTGTCACTATATAACACTAGGGTACAGTACTGGTGGGGACAGGTCTGTCACTGTATGACAATGTGCTAACAGTACTGGTGGGGACTGGCCTTTCACTGTATAACACTGGGGTACAGTACTGGTTGGGACAGGTCTGTCACTGTATGACACTGGGGTACAGTACTGGTGGGGACAGGTCTGTCACTGTATAACACAGGGGTACAGTGCTGGTGTGGGTAGGTCGGTCCCTGTATAACGCTGATGTACAGTGCTGGTGGGGACAGGTCTGTCACTGTATAACACTGGGGTACAGTACTGGTGGGGGTAGATCTGTGCCTATATAACACTGGGGTACAGTACTGGTGGGGGTAGATCTGTGCCTGTATAACACTGGGGTACAGTACTGGTGGGGACAGGTCTGTCACTGTTTAACACTGGGGTACAGTACAGGTGGGGACAGGTCTGTCGCTGTATAACACTGGGGTACAGTACTGGTGGGGACAGGTCTGTCACTGTTTAACACTGGGGTACAGTACTGGTGGGGACAGGTCTGTCACCGTATAACACGGGGGTACAGTACAGGTGGGGACAGGTCTGTCCCTGTATAACACTGGGGAACAGTACTGGTGGAGACAGATCTGTCACTGTATAACACTGGAGTACAGTACTGGTGGGGACAGGTCAGTCACTGAATAACACTGGGGTGCAGTACTGGTGTGGACAGGTCTATCCCTGTATAACACTGGGGTACAGTACTGGTAGGAACAGGTCTGTCACTGAATAACACTGGGGTATATTACTGGTGGGGGTAGGTCTGTCCCTGTATAACACTGGGGTACAATACTGGTGGGGGTAGGTCTGTGCCTGTATAACACTGGGGTACAGTGCTGGTGGGGACAGGTCTGTCACTGTATTGCACTGTTGTACAGTACTGGTGGGGGTAGATCTGTGCCTGTATAACACTGGGGTACAGTACTGGTGAGGACAAGTCTGTCACTGTATGACATTGGGGTACAGTGCTGGTGGGGGTCGGTCTGTCCCTGTATAACACTGGGGTACAGTACTAGTGGGGACAGGTCTGTCGCTGTATAACACTGGGGTACAGTGCTACTATGGGGAGGTCTGTGCCTGTATAACACTGGGGGATAGTATTGGTAGGGACAGGTCTGTCACTGAATAACACTGGGGGGCAGTACTGGTGGGGACAGGTCTGTCACTGTATAACACTGGGGTACAGTACTGGTGGGGACAGGTGTGTCACTGTATAACACTGGGGGATAGTGCTAGTGGGGGTAGGTCTGTCCCAGTATAACACTGGGGAACAGGACTGGTGGGGCTGGGTCTGTCACTGAATAACACTGGGGTACACTGCTAGTGGGGGGAGGTCTGTGTCTGTATAACATTGGGGGGTAGTACTTGTAGGGACAGGTCTGTCACTGTATAACACTGGGAGACAGTACAGGTGGGGACAGGTCTGTCACTGTATAACACTGGGGTACAGTTCTGGTGGGGGTAGGTCTGTTCCTGTATAACACTGAGGTACAGTGCTGGTGGGGACAGGTCTGTCATTATAACACTGGTGTACAGTGCTAGTGGGGTTAGGTCTGTCCCTGTATAACACTGGGGAACAGTACTGGTGGGGACAGGTCTGTCACTGTATAACACTGGGGGGCAGTACTGGTGCGGACACGTCTGTCACTGTATAACACTGGGGGGAAGTACTGGTGCGGACACGTCTGTCACTGTATAACACTGGGGGGCAGTACTGGTGGTAATAGTTCTGTCACTGTATATCACTGGGGTACAGTACTGGCGGGGACAGGTCTGTCACTGTATAACACTGGGGTACAGTACTGGTGGGGACAGGTCTGTCACTGTATAACACTGGGGTACAGTGCTGGTGGGGGAAGGTCTGTCCCTGTATAACATTGGGGTACAGTACTGGTGGGGGTAGGTCTGTCACTGTATAACACTGGGGTACAGTGCTAGTGGGGGGAGGTCTGTGTCTGTATAACACTGGGGGGTAGTACTGGTCGGGTCAGGTCTGTCGCTGTATAACACTGGGGTACAGTACTGCGGGCTTATGTCTGTGTCTGTATAACACTGGGAGACAGTACAGGTGGGGACATGTCTGTCACTGTATAACACTGGGGTACAGTGCTGGTGGGGACAGGTCTGTCACTGTATAACACTGGGGTACAGTGCTGGTGGGGGTAGGTCTGTCCCTGTATAACACTGGGGTACAGGACTGGTGGGGGTAGGTCTGTCACTGTATAACACTGGGGTACAGGACTGGTGGGGGTAGGTCTGTCACTGTATAACACTGGGGTACAGTGCTGGTGGGGGTAGGTCTGTCACTGTATAACACTGGGGAACAGTACTGGTGGGGGTAGGTCTGTCACTGTATAACACTGGGGTACAGTGCTGGTGGGGGTAGGTCTGTCCCTGTATAACACTGGGGTACAGGACTGGTGGGGGTAGGTCTGTCACTGTATAACACTGGGGTACAGTACTGGTGGGGACAGGTCTGTCCCTGTATAACACTGGGGTACAGGACTGGTGGGGGTAGGTCTGTCACTGTATAACACTGGGGTACAGTACTGGTGGGGACAGGTCTGTCCCTGTATAACACTGGGGTACAGTGCTGGCGGGGACAGGTCTGTCCCTGTATAACACTGGGGTACAGGACTGGTGGGGGTAGGTCTGTCACTGTATAACACTGGGGTACAGTACTGGTGGGGGTAGGTCTGTCACTGTATAACACTGGGGTACAGTAGTGGCGGGGACAGGTCTGTCACTGTATAACACTGGGGTACAGTGCTGGTGGGGACAGGTCTGTCACTATAACACTGGTGTACAGTGCTAGTGGGGTTAGGTCTGTCCCGGTATAACACTGGGGTACAGTACTGGTGGGGACAGGTCTGTCACTGTATAAAACTGGAGTACAGTACTGGTGGGGACAGGTCTGTCACTGTATAACACTGGGGGACAGTACTGGTGGGGACAGGTCTGTCACTGTATAACACTGGGGGGCAGTACTGGTGCGGACACGTCTGTCACTGTATAACACTGGGGGGCAGTACTGGTGCGGACACGTCTGTCACTGTATAACATTGGGGTACAGTACTGCCGGGGTTAGGTCTGTGTCTGTATAACACTGGGAGACAGTACAGGTGGGGACAGGTCTGTCAGTGTATAACACTGGGGTATAGTACAGGTGGGGACAGGTCTGTCAGTGTATAACACTGGTGTACAGTGCTGGTGGGGGTAGGTCTGTTCCAGTATAACACTGGGGTACAGGACTGGTGGGGGTAGGTCTGTCACTGTATAACACTGGGGTACAGTGCTAGTGGGGGGAGGTCTGTGTCTGTATAACACTGGAGGGTAGTACTGGTAGGGACAGGTCTGTCGCTGTATAACACTGGGATACAGTACTGGTGGGGACAGGTCTGTCAGTGTATAACACTGGTGTACAGTGCTGGTGGGGGTAGGTCTGTCCCAGTATAACACTGGGGTATAGGACTGGTGGGGGTAGGTCTGTCACTGTATAACACTGGGGTACAGTGCTGGTGGGGACAGGTCTGTCACTGTATAACACTGGGGGGCAGTACTGGTGCGGACACGTCTGTCACTGTATAACACTGGGGGGCAGTACTGGTGGGGACAGGTCTGTCACTGTATAACACTGGGGTACAGTGCTGGTGGGGACAGGTCTGTCACTATAACACTGGTGTACAGTGCTAGTGGGGTTAGGTCTGTCCCTGTATAACACTGGGGAACAGTACTGGTGGGGGTAGACCTGTGCCTGTATAACACTGGGGTACAGTACTGGCGGGGACAGGTCTGTCACTGTATAACACTGGGGTACAGTGCTGGTGGGGACAGGTCTGTCACTGTATAACACTGGGGTACAGTACTGGTGGGGACAGGTCTGTCACTGTATAACACTGGGGGGCAGTACTGGTGCGGACACGTCTGTCACTGTATAACACTGGGGGGCAGGACTGGTGGGGACAGGTCAGTCACTGTATAACACCGGTGTACAGTGCTGGTGGGGGTAGGTCTGTCCCAGTATAACACTGGGGTACAGGACTGGTGGGGGTAGGTCTGTCACTGAATAACACTGGGGTACACTGCTAGTGGGGGGATGTCTGTGTCTGTATAACATTGGGGGGTAGTACTGGTAGGGACAGGTCTGTCACTGAATAACACTGGGGTATATTACTGGTGGGGGTAGATCTGTGCCTGTATAACACTGGGGTACAGTACTGGCGGGGACAGGTCTGTCACTGTATAACACTGGGGTACAGTGCTGGTGGGGTCAGGTCTGTCACTGTATAACACTGGGGGGCAGTACTGGTGCGGACACGTCTGTCACTGTATAACACTGGGGGGCAGTACTGGTGGGGACAGGTCTGTCACTGAATAACACTGGGGTATATTACTGGTGGGGGTAGATCTGTGCCTGTATAACACTGGGGTACAGTACTGGCGGGGACAGGTCTGTCACTGTATAACACTGGGGTACAGTGCTGGTGGGGACAGGTCTGTCACTGTATAACACTGGTGTACAGTGCTAGTGGGGTTAGGTCTGTCCCTGTATAACACTGGGGAACAGTACTGGTGGGGACAGGTCTGTCACTGTATAACACTGGGGTACAGTACTGGTGGGGGTAGGTCTGTTCCTGTATAACACTGAGTTACAGTGCTGGTGGGGACAGGTCTGTCACTGTATAACACTGGGGTACAGTACTGGTGGGGGTAGATCTGTGCCTGTATAACACTGGGGCACAGTACTGGCAGGGACAGGTCTGTCACTGTATAACACTGGGGTACAGTGCTGGTGGGGACAGGTCTGTCAGTATAACACTGGTGTACAGTGCTAGTGGGGTTAGGTCCGTCCCTGTATAACACTGGGGAACAGTACTGGTGGGAACAGGTCTGTCACTGTATAACACTGGAGTACAGTACTGGTGGGGACAGGTCTGTCACTGTATAACACTGGGGTACAGTACTGGTGGGGACAGGTCTGTCACTGTATAACATTGGGGTACAGTGCTGGTGGGGGAAGGTCTGTCCCTGTATAACATTGGGGTACAGGACTGGTGGGGGTAGGTCTGTCACTGTATAACACTGGGGTACAGTACTGGTGGGGACAGGTGTGTCACTGTATAACACTGGGGGATAGTGCTAGTGGGGGTAGGTCTGTCCCAGTATAACACTGGGGAACAGGACTGGTGGGGCTGGGTCTGTCACTGAATAACACTGGGGTACACTGCTAGTGGGGGGAGGTCTGTGTCTGTATAACATTGGGGGGTAGTACTTGTAGGGACAGGTCTGTCACTGTATAACACTGGGAGACAGTACAGGTGGGGACAGGTCTGTCACTGTATAACACTGGGGTACAGTACTGGTAGGGGTAGGTCTGTTCCTGTATAACACTGAGGTACAGTGCTGGTGGGGACAGGTCTGTCATTATAACACTGGTGTACAGTGCTAGTGGGGTTAGGTCTGTCCCTGTATAACACTGGGGAACAGTACTGGTGGGGACAGGTCTGTCACTGTATAACACTGGGGGGCAGTACTGGTGCGGACACGTCTGTCACTGTATAACACTGGGGGGAAGTACTGGTGCGGACACGTCTGTCACTGTATAACACTGGGGGGCAGTACTGGTGGTAATAGTTCTGTCACTGTATATCACTGGGGTACAGTACTGGCGGGGACAGGTCTGTCACTGTATAACACTGGGGTACAGTACTGGTGGGGACAGGTCTGTCACTGTATAACACTGGGGTACAGTACTGCGGGCTTATGTCTGTGTCTGTATAACACTGGGAGACAGTACAGGTGGGGACATGTCTGTCACTGTATAACACTGGGGTACAGTGCTGGTGGGGACAGGTCTGTCACTGTATAACACTGGGGTACAGTGCTGGTGGGGGTAGGTCTGTCCCTGTATAACACTGGGGTACAGGACTGGTGGGGGTAGGTCTGTCACTGTATAACACTGGGGTACAGGACTGGTGGGGGTAGGTCTGTCACTGTATAACACTGGGGTACAGTGCTGGTGGGGGTAGGTCTGTCACTGTATAACACTGGGGAACAGTACTGGTGGGGGTAGGTCTGTCACTGTATAACACTGGGGTACAGTGCTGGTGGGGGTAGGTCTGTCCCTGTATAACACTGGGGTACAGGACTGGTGGGGGTAGGTCTGTCACTGTATAACACTGGGGTACAGTACTGGTGGGGACAGGTCTGTCCCTGTATAACACTGGGGTACAGGACTGGTGGGGGTAGGTCTGTCACTGTATAACACTGGGGTACAGTACTGGTGGGGACAGGTCTGTCCCTGTATAACACTGGGGTACAGTGCTGGCGGGGACAGGTCTGTCCCTGTATAACACTGGGGTACAGGACTGGTGGGGGTAGGTCTGTCACTGTATAACACTGGGGTACAGTACTGGTGGGGGTAGGTCTGTCACTGTATAACACTGGGGTACAGTAGTGGCGGGGACAGGTCTGTCACTGTATAACACTGGGGTACAGTGCTGGTGGGGACAGGTCTGTCACTATAACACTGGTGTACAGTGCTAGTGGGGTTAGGTCTGTCCCGGTATAACACTGGGGTACAGTACTGGTGGGGACAGGTCTGTCACTGTATAAAACTGGAGTACAGTACTGGTGGGGACAGGTCTGTCACTGTATAACACTGGGGGACAGTACTGGTGGGGACAGGTCTGTCACTGTATAACACTGGGGGGCAGTACTGGTGCGGACACGTCTGTCACTGTATAACACTGGGGGGCAGTACTGGTGCGGACACGTCTGTCACTGTATAACATTGGGGTACAGTACTGCCGGGGTTAGGTCTGTGTCTGTATAACACTGGGAGACAGTACAGGTGGGGACAGGTCTGTCAGTGTATAACACTGGGGTATAGTACAGGTGGGGACAGGTCTGTCAGTGTATAACACTGGTGTACAGTGCTGGTGGGGGTAGGTCTGTTCCAGTATAACACTGGGGTACAGGACTGGTGGGGGTAGGTCTGTCACTGTATAACACTGGGGTACAGTGCTAGTGGGGGGAGGTCTGTGTCTGTATAACACTGGAGGGTAGTACTGGTAGGGACAGGTCTGTCGCTGTATAACACTGGGATACAGTACTGGTGGGGACAGGTCTGTCAGTGTATAACACTGGTGTACAGTGCTGGTGGGGGTAGGTCTGTCCCAGTATAACACTGGGGTATAGGACTGGTGGGGGTAGGTCTGTCACTGTATAACACTGGGGTACAGTGCTGGTGGGGACAGGTCTGTCACTGTATAACACTGGGGGGCAGTACTGGTGCGGACACGTCTGTCACTGTATAACACTGGGGGGCAGTACTGGTGGGGACAGGTCTGTCACTGTAAACACTGGGGTACAGTGCTGGTGGGGACAGGTCTGTCACTGTATAACACTGAGGTACAGTGCTGGTGGGGACAGGTCTGTCACTGTATAACACTGGGGTACAGTACTGGTGGGGACAGGACTGTCACTGTATAACACTGGGGTACAGTGCTGGTGGGGACAGGTCTGTCACTATAACACTGGTGTACAGTGCTAGTGGGGTTAGGTCTGTCCCTGTATAACACTGGGGAACAGTACTGGTGGGGGTAGATCTGTGCCTGTATAACACTGGGGTACAGTACTGGCGGGGACAGGTCTGTCACTGTATAACACTGGGGTACAGTGCTGGTGGGGACAGGTCTGTCACTGTATAACACTGGGGTACAGTACTGGTGGGGACAGGTCTGTCACTGTATAACACTGGGGGGCAGTACTGGTGGGGACAGGTCTGTCACTGAATAACACTGGGGTATATTACTGGTGGGGGTAGATCTGTGCCTGTATAACACTGGGGTACAGTACTGGCGGGGACAGGTCTGTCACTGTATAACACTGGGGTACAGTGCTGGTGGGGACAGGTCTGTCACTGTATAACACTGGTGTACAGTGCTAGTGGGGTTAGGTCTGTCCCAGTATAACACTGGGGTACAGGACTGGTGGGGGTAGGTCTGTCACTGAATAACACTGGGGTACACTGCTAGTGGGGGGATGTCTGTGTCTGTATAACATTGGGGGGTAGTACTGGTAGGGACAGGTCTGTCACTGAATAACACTGGGGTATATTACTGGTGGGGGTAGATCTGTGCCTGTATAACACTGGGGTACAGTACTGGCGGGGACAGGTCTGTCACTGTATAACACTGGGGTACAGTGCTGGTGGGGTCAGGTCTGTCACTGTATAACACTGGGGGGCAGTACTGGTGCGGACACGTCTGTCACTGTATAACACTGGGGGGCAGTACTGGTGGGGACAGGTCTGTCACTGAATAACACTGGGGTATATTACTGGTGGGGGTAGATCTGTGCCTGTATAACACTGGGGTACAGTACTGGCGGGGACAGGTCTGTCACTGTATAACACTGGGGTACAGTGCTGGTGGGGACAGGTCTGTCACTGTATAACACTGGTGTACAGTGCTAGTGGGGTTAGGTCTGTCCCTGTATAACACTGGGGAACAGTACTGGTGGGGACAGGTCTGTCACTGTATAACACTGGGGTACAGTACTGGTGGGGGTAGGTCTGTTCCTGTATAACACTGAGTTACAGTGCTGGTGGGGACAGGTCTGTCACTGTATAACACTGGGGTACAGTACTGGTGGGGGTAGATCTGTGCCTGTATAACACTGGGGCACAGTACTGGCAGGGACAGGTCTGTCACTGTATAACACTGGGGTACAGTGCTGGTGGGGACAGGTCTGTCAGTATAACACTGGTGTACAGTGCTAGTGGGGTTAGGTCCGTCCCTGTATAACACTGGGGAACAGTACTGGTGGGAACAGGTCTGTCACTGTATAACACTGGAGTACAGTACTGGTGGGGACAGGTCTGTCACTGTATAACACTGGGGTACAGTACTGGTGGGGACAGGTCTGTCACTGTATAACATTGGGGTACAGTGCTGGTGGGGGAAGGTCTGTCCCTGTATAACATTGGGGTACAGGACTGGTGGGGGTAGGTCTGTCACTGTATAACACTGGGGTACAGTGCTAGTGGGGGGAGGTCTGTGTCTGTATAACACTGGGGTACAGTACTGGTGGGGATAGGTCTGTTACTGTATAACACTGTGGTGCAGTACTGGTGGGGACAGGTCTGTCACTGTATAACACTGGGGTACAGTACTGCCGGGGTTAGGTCTGTGTCTGTATAACACTGGGAGACAGTACAGGTGGGGACAGGTCTGTCACTGTATAACACTGGGGTACAGTACTGCCGGGGTTAGGTCTGTGCCTGTATAACACTGGGAGACAGTACAGGTGGGGACAGGTGTGTCAATGCATAACACTGTTGTACAGTACTGGTGGGGACTGGTCTGTCACTGTATAACACTGGGGTACATTACTGGTGGGGACAGGTGTGTCACTTTATAACACTGGGATACAGTACTTGTGGAGACAAGTGTGTCACGATATAACACCGGGGTACAGTACTGGTGAGGACTGGTCTGTCACTATATAACACTGGGGGACAGTATTGGTGGGGACAGGTCTGTCACTGTATAACAATATGGTACCAGTACTGGTGGGGACTGGCCTGTCACTATATAACACTGTGGTACAGTACTGGTGGGGACAGGTCTCTCATTGTATAACAATGTGGTACCAGTACTGGTTGGGACAGGTCTGTCACTGTATAACACTGGGGTACAGTACTGGTGGGGGTAGATCTGTCCCTGTATAACACTGGGGTACAGTACAGGTGGGGACAGGTCTGTCACTGTATAACACTGGGGTACAGTACTGGTGGGGACAGGTCTGTCACTGTATGACAATGTGCTAACAGTACTGGTGGGGACTGGCCTTTCACTGTATAACACTGGGGTACAGTACTGGTTGGGACAGGTCTGTCACTGTATGACACTGGGGTACAGTACTGGTGGGGACAGGTCTGTCCCTGTATAACACTGGGGTACAGGACTGGTGGGGGTAGGTCTGTCACTGTATAACACTGGGGCACAGTGCTAGTGGGGGGAGGTCTGTGTCTGTATTACACTGGGGGATAGTACTGGTGGGGACAGGTCTGTCACTGTATAACACTGGGGGGCAGTACTGGTGGGGACACGTCTGTCACTGTATAACACTGGGGGGGCAGTACTGGTGGTAATTGTTCTGTCACTGTATAACACTGGGGTACAGTACTGGCGGGGGCAGGTCTGTCACTGTATAACACTGGGGTACAGTACTGGTGGGGACAGGTCTGTCACTGTATAAGACCGGTGTACAGTGCTGGTGGGGGTAGGTCTGTCCCTGTATATCGCTGGGGTAGAGGACTGGTGGGGGTAGGTCTGTCGCTGTATAACACTGGGGAACAGTGCTAGTGGGGGGAGGTCTGTGTCTGTATAACACTGGGGGATAGTACTGGTAGGGACAGGTCTGTCGCTGTATAACACTGGGGTACAGTACTGGTGGGGACAGGTCTGTCACTGTATGACAATGTGCTAACAGTACTGGTGGGGACTGGCCTGTCACTGTATAACACTGGGGTACAGTACTGGTTGGGACAGGTCTGTCACTGTATGACACTGGGGTACAGTACTGGTGGGGACAGGTCTGTCACTGTATAACACTGGGGTACAGTACTGGTGGGGACAGGTCTGTCACTGTATAACACTGGCGTACAGTGCTGGTGGGGGTAGGTCTGTCCCTGAATATCACTGGGGTACAGGACTGGTGGTGGTAAGTCTGTCACTGTATAACACTAGGGCACAGTGCTAGTGGGGGAAGGTCTGTGTCTGTATATCACTGGGGGGTAGTACTGGTCGGGACTGGTCTGTCACTCTATAACACTGGGGTACAGTACTGGAGGGAACAGGTCTGTCACTGTATAACACTGGAGTACAGTACTGGTGGGGACAGGTCTGTCCCTGTATAACACTAGGGAACAGTACTGGTGGGGACAGGTCTGTCACTGTATAACACTGGGTGGCCAGTACTGGTGGGGACACGCCTGTCACTGTATAACACTGGGGGGCAGTACTGGCGGGGACAGGTCTGTCACTGTATAACACTGGGGGGCAGTACTGGTGGGGACAGGTCTGTCACTGTATAACACTGGGGGACAGTACTGGTGGGGACAGGTCTGTCACTGAATAACACCTGTGTACAGTGCTGGTGGGGGTAGGTCTGTCCCAGGATAACACTGGGGTACAGGACTGGTGGGGGGAGGTCTGTCCCTGTATAACACTGGGGTACAGGACTGGTGGGGGTAGGTCTGTCACTGTATAACACTGGGGTACAGTGCTAGTAGGGGGTGGTCTGTGTCTATATAACACTGGGGGATAGTACTGGTAGGGACAGGTCTGTCGCTGTATAACACTGGGGTACAGTACTGGTGGGGGTAGATCTGTCCCTGTATAACGCTGATGTACAGTGCTGGTGAGGACGGGTCTGTCACTGTATAACACTGTTGTACTGTACTGGGGGGGACTGGTCTGTCACTGTATAACACTGGGGTCCAGTACTGGGGGGGACTGGTCTGTCACTGTATAACACTGGGGTCCAGTACTGGTGGGGACAATTCTGTCACTGTATAACACTGGGGTCCAGTACTGGTGCGGATTGGTCTGTCACTATATAACTCTGGGGTACAGTACTGGTGGGGACAGGTCTGTCAGTGTATAACACTGGGGTACAGTACTGGTGGGGACTTGTCTGTCACTATATAACACTGGGGGACAGTATTGGTGGGGACAGGTGTGTCACTGTATAACAATATGGTACCAGTACTGGTGGGGACTGGCCTGTCACTATATAACACTGGGGTACAGTACTGGTGGGGACAGGTCTGTCATTGTATAACAATGTGGTACCAGTACTGGTTGGGACAGGTCTGTCACTGTATAACACTGGGGTACAGTACCGTTGGGGGTAGGTCTGTCCCTGTATAACACTGAGGTACAGTGCTGGTGGGGACAGGTCTGTCACTGTATAACACTGGGGTGCAGTACTGGTGGGGGTAGATCTGTGCCTGTATAACACTGGGGTACAGTACTTGTGGGGACAGGTCTGTCACTGTATAACACTGGGGTACAGTACTGGTGGAGACAAGTGTGTCACTATATAACACTAGGGTACAGTACTGGTGGGGACAGGTCTGTCACTGTATGACAATGTGCTAACAGTACTGGTGGGGACTGGCCTTTCACTGTATAACACTGGGGTACAGTACTGGTTGGGACAGGTCTGTCACTGTATGACACTGGGGTACAGTACTGGTGGGGACAGGTCTGTCACTGTATAACACAGGGGTACAGTGCTGGTGTGGGTAGGTCGGTCCCTGTATAACGCTGATGTACAGTGCTGGTGGGGACAGGTCTGTCACTGTATAACACTGGGGTACAGTACTGGTGGGGGTAGATCTGTGCCTATATAACACTGGGGTACAGTACTGGTGGGGGTAGATCTGTGCCTGTATAACACTGGGGTACAGTACTGGTGGGGACAGGTCTGTCACTGTTTAACACTGGGGTACAGTACAGGTGGGGACAGGTCTGTCGCTGTATAACACTGGGGTACAGTACTGGTGGGGACAGGTCTGTCACTGTTTAACACTGGGGTACAGTACTGGTGGGGACAGGTCTGTCACCGTATAACACTGGGGTACAGTACAGGTGGGGACAGGTCTGTCCCTGTATAACACTGGGGAACAGTACTGGTGGAGACAGATCTGTCACTGTATAACACTGGAGTACAGTACTGGTGGGGACAGGTCAGTCACTGAATAACACTGGGGTGCAGTACTGGTGTGGACAGGTCTATCCCTGTATAACACTGGGGTACAGTACTGGTAGGAACAGGTCTGTCACTGAATAACACTGGGGTATATTACTGGTGGGGGTAGGTCTGTCCCTGTATAACACTGGGGTACAATACTGGTGGGGGTAGGTCTGTGCCTGTATAACACTGGGGTACAGTGCTGGTGGGGACAGGTCTGTCACTGTATTGCACTGTTGTACAGTACTGGTGGGGGTAGATCTGTGCCTGTATAACACTGGGGTACAGTACTGGTGAGGACAAGTCTGTCACTGTATGACATTGGGGTACAGTGCTGGTGGGGGTCGGTCTGTCCCTGTATAACACTGGGGTACAGTACTAGTGGGGACAGGTCTGTCGCTGTATAACACTGGGGTACAGTGCTACTATGGGGAGGTCTGTGCCTGTATAACACTGGGGGATAGTATTGGTAGGGACAGGTCTGTCACTGAATAACACTGGGGGGCAGTACTGGTGGGGACAGGTCTGTCACTGTATAACACTGGGGGATAGTGCTAGTGGGGGTAGGTCTGTCCCAGTATAACACTGGGGAACAGGACTGGTGGGGCTGGGTCTGTCACTGAATAACACTGGGGTACACTGCTAGTGGGGGGAGGTCTGTGTCTGTATAACATTGGGGGGTAGTACTTGTAGGGACAGGTCTGTCACTGTATAACACTGGGAGACAGTACAGGTGGGGACAGGTCTGTCACTGTATAACACTGGGGTACAGTACTGGTGGGGGTAGGTCTGTTCCTGTATAACACTGAGGTACAGTGCTGGTGGGGACAGGTCTGTCATTATAACACTGGTGTACAGTGCTAGTGGGGTTAGGTCTGTCCCTGTATAACACTGGGGAACAGTACTGGTGGGGACAGGTCTGTCACTGTATAACACTGGGGGGCAGTACTGGTGCGGACACGTCTGTCACTGTATAACACTGGGGGGAAGTACTGGTGCGGACACGTCTGTCACTGTATAACACTGGGGGGCAGTACTGGTGGTAATAGTTCTGTCACTGTATATCACTGGGGTACAGTACTGGCGGGGACAGGTCTGTCACTGTATAACACTGGGGTACAGTACTGGTGGGGACAGGTCTGTCACTGTATAACACTGGGGTACAGTGCTGGTGGGGGAAGGTCTGTCCCTGTATAACATTGGGGTACAGTACTGGTGGGGGTAGGTCTGTCACTGTATAACACTGGGGTACAGTGCTAGTGGGGGGAGGTCTGTGTCTGTATAACACTGGGGGGTAGTACTGGTCGGGTCAGGTCTGTCGCTGTATAACACTGGGGTACAGTACTGCGGGCTTATGTCTGTGTCTGTATAACACTGGGAGACAGTACAGGTGGGGACATGTCTGTCACTGTATAACACTGGGGTACAGTGCTGGTGGGGACAGGTCTGTCACTGTATAACACTGGGGTACAGTGCTGGTGGGGGTAGGTCTGTCCCTGTATAACACTGGGGTACAGGACTGGTGGGGGTAGGTCTGTCACTGTATAACACTGGGGTACAGGACTGGTGGGGGTAGGTCTGTCACTGTATAACACTGGGGTACAGTGCTGGTGGGGGTAGGTCTGTCACTGTATAACACTGGGGAACAGTACTGGTGGGGGTAGGTCTGTCACTGTATAACACTGGGGTACAGTGCTGGTGGGGGTAGGTCTGTCCCTGTATAACACTGGGGTACAGGACTGGTGGGGGTAGGTCTGTCACTGTATAACACTGGGGTATCCCATGTATCCCAGTATCAGACCCACACTCCCTGTATCCCAGTATCAGTCCAACATTCCCTGTATCCCAGTATCAGTCCCACACACCCTGTATCCCAGTATCACACCCACACTCCCTGTATCCCAGTATCAGTCCCACACACCCTATATCCCAGTATCACACCCACACACCCTGAATCCCAGTATCAGTCCCACACTCCCTGTATCTCAGTATCTGTCCCACACTCCCTGTATCCCAGTATCACACCCACACTCCCTGTATCCCAGTATCAGTCCCACACTCCCTTTATCCCAATATCACACCCACACTCCCTGTATCCCAGTATCACATCCACACACCCACTATCTCAGTATCAGACCCACACTCCCTGTATCCCAGTATCAGTCCCACACTCCCTGTATCCCAGTATCACACCCACACTCCCTGTATCCCAGTATCAGACCCACTCTCCCTGTATCCCAGTATCAGACCCACTCTCCCTGTATCCCAGTATCAGTCCCACACACCCAGTATCCCAGTATCAAACCCACACTCCCTGTATCCCAGTATCAGTCCCACACTCCCTGTATCCCAGAATCACACCCACACTCCCTGTATCCCAGTATCAGACCCACTCTCCCTGTATCCCAGTGTCAGACCCACACACCCTGTATCCCAGTATCAGACCCACTCTCCCTGTATCCCAGTATCAGTCGCACACACCCTGTATCCCAGTATCACACCCAACCACCCTGTATCCCAGTATCACACCCACACTCCCTGTATCCCAGTATCACACCCACATTCCCTGTATCGCAGTATCAGTCCAACATTCCCTGTATCCCAGTATCACACCCACACTCCCTGTATCCCAGTATCACACCCACACTCCCTGTATCCCAGTATCAGTCCCACACTCGCTGTATCCCAGTATCAGTCCCACACTCCCTGTATCCCAGTATCAGACTCACACTCCCTGTATCCCAGTATCAGTCCCACATTCCCTGTATCCCAATATCAGTCCCACACACCCTGTCTCCCAGTATCAGACCCACACTCCCTGTATCCCAGTATCAGTCCCACACACCCTGTATCCCAGTATCAGTCCCACATTCCCTGTATCCCAGTATCGGTCGCACACACCCTGTATCCCAGTATCACACCCAAACACCCTGTATCCCAGTATCACACCCACACTCCCTATATTCCAGTGTCACACCCACTCTCCCTGAATCCCAGTGTCAGATCCACACACCCTGTATCCCAGTATCAGTCCCACATTCCCTGTATCCCAGTATCGGTCGCACACACCCTGTATCCCAGTATCACACCCAAACACCCTGTATCCCAGTATCACACCCACACTCCCTATATTCCAGTGTCACACCCACTCTCCCTGAATCCCAGTGTCAGATCCACACACCCTGTATCCCAGTATCAGTCCCACACCCCCTGTATCCCAGTATCACACCCACACTCCCTGTATCCCAGTATCAGACCCACTCTCCCTGTATCCCAGTGTCAGACCCACACACCCTGTATCCCAGTATCAGACCCACTCTCCCTGTATCCCAGTATCACACCCACACTCCCTGTATCCCAGTATCAGTCGCACACACCCTGTATCCCAGTATCACACCCACACTCCCTGTATCCCAGTATCAGAGCCACACTCCCTGTATCCCAGTATCAGTCCAACATTCCCTGTATCCCAGTATCAGTCCCACACACCCTGTATCCCAGTATCACACCCACACTCCCTGTATCCCAGTATCAGTCCCACACACCCTATATCCCAGTATCACACCCACACACCCTGTATCCCAGTATCAGTCCCACACTCCCTGTATCTCAGTATCTGTCCCACACTCCCTGTATCCCAGTATCACACCCACACTCCCTGTATCCCAGTATCAGTCCCACACTCCCTTTATCCCAATATCACACCCACACTCCCTGTATCCCAGTATCACATCCACACACCCAGTATCCCAGTATCAGACCCACACTCCCTGTATCCCAGTATCAGTCCCACACTCCCTGTATCCCAGTATCACACCCACACTCCCTGTATCCCAGTATCAGACCCACTCTCCCTGTATCCCAGTGGCAGACCCACACACCCTGTATCCCAGTATCAGACCCACTCTCCCTGTATCCCAGTATCACAACCACACTCCCTGTATCCCAGTATCAGTCGCACGCACCCTGTATCCGAGTATCACACCCACACTCCCTGTATCCCAGTATCAGACCCACACTCCCTGTCTCCAAGTATCAGACCCACACTCCCTGTATCCCAGTATCCATCCCACACACCCTGTATCCCAGTATCAGACCCACTCTCCCTGTATCCCAGTATCAGTCCCACACTCCCTGTATCCCAGTATCACACCCACACTCCCTGTATTCCAGTATCAGACCCACTCTCCCTGTTTCCCAGTGTCAGACCCACACACCCGGTATCCCAGTATCAGACCCACTCTCCCTGTATCCCAGTATCAGTCCCACACTCCCTGTATCCCAGTATCAGTCGCACACACCCTGTATCCCAGTATCACACCCAAACACCCTGTATCCCAGTATCACACCCACACTCCCTGTATCCCAGTATCACACCCACACTCCCTGTATCCCAGTATCAGTCCAACATTCCCTGTATCCCAGTATCACACCCACACTCCCTGTATCCCAGTATCACATCCACACACCCTGTATCCCAGTATCACACCCACACTCCCTGTATCCCAGTATCAGTCAAACACTCCCTGTATCCCAGTATCAGTCCCACACTCACTGTATCCCAGTATCACACCCACACTCCCTGTATCCCAGTATCAGACTCACACTCACTGTATCCCAGTATCACACCCACACTCCCTGCATCCCAGTATCAGACTCACACTCCCTGTATCCCAGTATCACACCCACACTCCCTGTATCCCAGTATCAGTCCAACATTCCCTGTATCCCAGTATCACACCCACACTCCCTGTATCCCAGTATCACATCCACACACCCTGTATCCCAGTATCACACCCACACTCCCTGTATCCCAGTATCAGTCCCACACTCCCTGTATCCCAGTATCACACCCACACTCCCTGTATCCCAGTATCACACCCACACTCCCTGTATCCCAGTATCAGTCGCACACACCCTGTATCCCAGTATCACACCCACACTCCCTGTATCCCAGTATCAGACCCACACTCCCTGTATCCCAGTATCAGTCCCACACACCCTGTATCCCAGTATCAGACCCATTCTCCCTGTATCCCAGTATCAGTCCCACACACCCAGTATCCAAGTATCAAACCCACACTCCCTGTATCCCAGTATCAGTCCCACACTCCCTGTATCCCTGAATCACACCCACACTCCCTGTATCCCAGTATCAGACCCACTCTCCCAGTATCCCAGTGTCAGAACCACACACCCTGTATCCCAGTATCAGACCCACTCTCCCTGTATCCCAGTATCAGTCGCACACACCCTGTATCCCAGTATCACACCCAACCACCCTGTATCCCAGTATCACACCCACACTCCCTGTATCCCAGTATCACACCCACATTCGCTGTATCGCAGTATCAGTCCAACATTCCCTGTATCCCAGTATCACACCCACACTCCCTGTATCCCAGTATCACACCCACACTCCCTGTATCCCAGTATCAGTCCCACATTCCCTGTATCCCAGTATCAGTCCCACACTCCCTGTATCCCAGTATCAGACTCACACTCCCTGTATCCCAGTATCAGTCCCACATTCCCTGTATCCCAATATCAGTCCCACACACCCTGTCTCCCAGTATCAGACCCACACTCCCTGTATCCCAGTATCAGTCCCACACACCCTGTATCCCAGTATCAGTCCCACATTCCCTGTATCCCAGTATCGGTCGCACACGCCCTGTATCCCAGTATCACACCCAAACACCCTGTATCCCAGTATCACACCCACACTCCCTGTATTCCAGTATCACACCCACTCTCCCTGTATCCCAGTGTCAGATCCACACACCCTGAATCCCAGTATCAGACCCACACTCCCTGTATCCCAGTATCAGTCCAACATTCCCTGTATCCCAGTATCAGTCCCACACACCCTGTATCCCAGTATCACACCCACACTCCCTGTATCCCAGTATCAGTCCCACACACCCTATATCCCAGTATCACACCCACACACCCTGTATCCCAGTATCAGTCCCACACTCCCTGTATCTCAGTATCTGTCCCACACTCCCTGTATCCCAGTATCACACCGACACTCCCTGTATCCCAGTATCAGTCCCACACTCCCTTTATCCCAATATCACACCCACACTCCCTGTATCCCAGTATCACATCCACACACCCACTATCTCAGTATCAGACCCACACTCCCTGTATCCCAGTATCAGTCCCACACTCCCTGTATCCCAGTATCACACCCACACTCCCTGTATCCCAGTATCAGACCCACTCTCCCTGTATCCCAGTGTCAGACCCACACACCCTGTATCCCAGTATCAGACCAACTCTCCCTGTATCCCAGTATCACACCCACACTCCCTGTATCCCAGTATCAGTCGCACGCACCCTGTATCCGAGTATCACACCCACACACCCTGTATCCCAGAATCAGAACCACACTCCCTGTATCCCAGTATCAGTCCCACTTTCACTGTATCCCAGTATCAGTCCCACACTCCCTGTATCCCAATATCAGACCCACACTCCCTGTATCCCAGTATCAGACCCACACTCCCTGTATCCCAGTATCACACCCACACTCCCTGTATCCCAGTGTCACACCCACAGTCCCTGTATCCCAGTATCAGTCCCACACTCCCTGTATCCCAGTATCAGACCCACCCTCCGTGTATCCGAGTATCAGTCCCATACTCCCTGTATCCCAGTATCAGACCCACACTCCCTGTATCTCAGTATCAGTCCCACACTCCCTTTATCACTGTATCACACCCACACTCCCTGTATCCCAGTATCAGTCCCACACTCCCTGTATCCCAGTATCAGACCCACACTCCCTGTATCCCAGTATCAGACCCACTCTCCCTGTATCCAGTATCACACCCACACTCCCTGTATCCCACTGTCAGACCCACACACCCTCTATCCCAGTATCAGACCCACTCTCCCTGTATCCCAGTATCAGTCCCACACACCCTGTATCCCAGTATCACACCCACACTCCCTGTATCCCAATATCAGACCCACGCTCCCTGTATCCAGTATCAGACCCACACTCCCTGTATCCCAGTATCAGACCCACACACCCTGTATCCCAGTATCAGACCCACACTCCCTGTATCCCTGAATCAGTCCCACACTCCCTTTATCCCAGTATCAGACCCACTCTCCCTATATCCCAGTATCAGTCCCACACTCCCTGTATCCCAGTGTCACACCCACAGTCCCTGTATCCCAGTATCAGTCCCACACTCCCTGTATCCCAGTATCAGACCCACCCTCCGTGTATCCGAGTATCAGTCCCATACTCCCTGTATCCCAGTATCAGACCCACACTCCCTGTATCTCAGTATCAGTCCCACACTCCCTTTATCCCTGTATCACACCCACACTCCCTGTATCCCAGTATCAGTCCCACACTCCCTGTATCCCAGTATCAGACCCACACTCCCTGTATCCCAGTATCAGTCCCACACTCCCTGTATCCCAGTGTCACACCCACACTCCCTGTATCCCAGTATCAGACCCACACTCCCTGTATCCCAGTATCAGTCCCACACACCGTGTATCCCAGTATCACACCCACACTCCCTGTATCCCAGTATCAGACCCACTCTCCCTGTATCCCAGTATCAGTCCCACACACCCTGTATCCCAGTATCAGACCCACACTCCCTGTATCCCACTATCAGTCCCACAATCCCTGTATCCCAGTATCAGACCCACACTCCCTGTATCCCAGTATCAGTCCCACACTCCCTGTATCCCAGTATCAGACCCACTCTCCCTGTATCCCAGTGTCAGACCCACACACCCGGTATCCCAGTATCAGACCCACTCTCCCTGTATCCCAGTATCAGTCCCACACTCCCTGTATCCCAGTATCAGTCGCACACACCCTGTATCCCAGTATCACACCCAAACACCCTGTATCCCAGTATCACACCCACACTCCCTGTATCCCAGTATCACACCCACACTCCCTGTATCCCAGTATCAGTCCAACATTCCCTGTATCCCAGTATCACACCCACACTCCCTGTATCCCAGTATCACATGCACACACCCTGTATCCCAGTATCAGTCCCACACTCCCTGTATCCCAGTATCAGTCCCACACTCCCTGTATCCCAGTATCAGACTCACACTCCCTGTATCCCAGTATCACACCCACACTCCCTGTATCCCAGTACCAGTCCCACACACCCTGTATCCCAGTATCAGACCCAAACTCCCTGTATCCCAGTATCAGTCCCACACTCCCTGTATCCCAGTATCAGACCCACACTCCCTGTATCCCAGTATCAGTCCCACATTCCTTGTATCCCAGTATCACACCCACACACCCTGTATCCCAGAATAAGAACCACACTCCCTGTATCCCAGTATCAGTCCCACTCTCACTGTATCCCAGTATCAGTCCCACACTCCCTGTATCCCAATATCAGACCCACACTCCCTGTATCCCAGTATCAGACCCACACTCCCTGTATCCCAGTATCACACCCACACTCCCTGTATCCCAGAATCAGTCCCACACTCCCTGTATCCCAGTATCAGTCCCACACTCCCTGTATCCCAGTAGCAGACCCACAGTCCCTGTATCCCAGTATCACACCAACACTCCCTGTATCCCAGTATCAGTCCCACACTCCCTGTATCCCAGTATCAGACCCACACTCCCTGTATCCCAGTATCACACCCACACTCCCTGTATCCAGTATCACACCCACACTCCCTGTATCCCACTGTCAGACCCACACACCCTCTATCCCAGTATCAGACCCACTCTCCCTGTATCCCAGTATCAGTCCCACACACCCTGTATTCCAGTATCACACCCACACTCCCTGTATCCCAGTATCACACCCACACTCCCTGTATCCCAATATCAGACCCACGCTCCCTGTATCCAGTATCAGACCCACACTCCCTGTATCCCAGTATCAGACCCACACACCCTGTATCCCAGTATCAGACCCACACTTCCTGTATCCCTGAATCAGTCCCACACTCCCTTTATCCCAGTATCAGACCCACTCTCCCTATATCCAAGTATCAGTCCCACACTCCCTGTATCCCAGTGTCACACCCACAGTCCCTGTATCCCAGTATCAGTCCCACACTCCCTGTATCCCAGTATCAGACCCACCCTCCGTGTATCCGAGTATCAGTCCCATACTCCCTGTATCCCAGTATCAGACCCACACTCCCTGTATCTCAGTATCAGTCCCACACTCCCTTTATCCCTGTATCACACCCACACTCCCTGTATCCCAGTATCAGTCCCACACTCCCTGTATCCCAGTATCAGACCCACACTCCCTGTATCCCAGTATCAGTCCCACACTCCCTGTATCCCAGTGTCACACCCACACTCCCTGTATCCCAGTATCAGACCCACACTCCCTGTATCCCAGTATCAGTCCCACACACCGTGTATCCCAGTATCACACCCACACTCCCTGTATCCCAGTATCAGACCCACTCTCCCTGTATCCCAGTATCAGTCCCACACTCCCTGTATCCCAGTATCACACCCACACTCCCTGTATCCCAGTATCAGTCCCACACTCCCTGTATCCCAGTATCAGACCCACACTCCCTGTATCCCAGTATCAGTCCCACTCTCACTGTATCCCAGTATCAGACCCACACTCCCTGTATCCCAGTATCAGTCCCACACTCCCTGTATCCAGGTATCAGTCCCACTCTCACTGTATCCCAGTATCAGTCCCACACTCGCTGTATCCCAGTATCAGACCCACACTCCCTGTATCACAGTATCAGTCCCACACTCCCTGTATCCCATTATCACACCCACACTCCCTGTATCCCAGTATCCGACCCACACTCCCTGTATCCCAGTATCAGTCCCACACACCCTGTATCCCAGTATCACACCCACACTCCCTGTATCCCAGTATCAGACCCACTCTCCCTGTATCCAGGTATCAGTCCCACTCTCACTGTATCCTAGTATCAGTCCCACACTCCCTGTATCCCAGTATCAGACCCACACTCCCTGTATCCCAGTATCAGTCCCACACTCCCTGTATCCCAGTATCAGTCCCACTCTCACTGTATCCCAGTATCAGTCCCACATTCCTTGTATCCCAGTATCACAACCACACTCCCTGTATCCCAGTATCAGTCCCACACTCCCTGTATCCCAGTATCTGTCCCACACTCCCTGTATCCCAGTATCACACCCACACTCCCTGTATCCCAGTATCAGTCCCACACTCCCTGTATCCCAGTATCACACCCACACTCCCTGTATCCCAGTATCAGTCCCACACTCCCTGTATCCCAGTATCACACCCACACTCCCTGTATCCCAGTATCAGACTCACTCTCCCTGTATCCCAGTGTCAGACCCACACACCCTGTATCCCAGTATCAGACCCACTCTCCCTGTATCCCAGTATCACACCCACACTCCATGTATCCCAGTATCAGTCGCACGCACCCTGTATCCGAGTATCACACCCACACTCCCTGTATCCCAGTATCAGACCCACACTCCCTGTATCCCAGTATCAGACCCACACTCCCTGTATCCAAGTATCAGACCCACACTCCCTGTATCCCAGTATCCGTCCCACACACCCTGTATCCCAGTATCAGACCCACTCTCCCTGTATCCCAGTATCAGTCCCACACACCCAGTATCCCAGTATCAAACCCACACTCCCTGTATCCCAGTATCAGTCCCACACTCCCTGTATCCCAGTATCACACCCACACTCCCTGTAACCCAGTATCAGACCCACTCTCCCTGTATCCCAGTGTCAGACCCACACACCCGGTATCCCAGTATCAGACCCACACTCCCTGTATCCAAGTATCAGACCCACACTCCCTGTATCCCAGTATCCGTCCCACACACCCTGTATCCCAGTATCAGACCCACTCTCCCTGTATCCCAGTATCAGTCCCACACACCCAGTATCCCAGTATCAAACCCACACTCCCTGTATCCCAGTATCAGTCCCACACTCCCTGTATCCCAGTATCACACCCACACTCCCTGTATCCCAGTATCAGACCCACTCTCCCTGTATCCCAGTGTCAGACCCACACACCCGGTATCCCAGTATCAGTCCCACACTCCCTGTATCCCAGTATCAGACTCACACTCCCTGTATCCCAGTATCACACCCACACTCCCTGTATCCCAGTACCAGTCCCACACACCCTGTATCCCAGTATCAGACCCAAACTCCCTGTATCCCAGTATCAGTCCCACACTCCCTGTATCCCAGTATCAGACCCACACTCCCTGTATCCCAGTATCAGTCCCACATTCCTTGTATCCCAGTATCACACCCACACACCCTGTATCCCAGAATAAGAACCACACTCCCTGTATCCCAGTATCAGTCCCACTCTCACTGTATCCCAGTATCAGTCCCACACTCCCTGTATCCCAATATCAGACCCACACTCCCTGTATCCCAGTATCAGACCCACACTCCCTGTATCCCAGTATCACACCCACACTCCCTGTATCCCAGAATCAGTCCCACACTCCCTGTATCCCAGTATCAGTCCCACACTCCCTGTATCCCAGTAGCAGACCCACAGTCCCTGTATCCCAGTATCACACCAACACTCCCTGTATCCCAGTATCAGTCCCACACTCCCTGTATCCCAGTATCAGACCCACACTCCCTGTATCCCAGTATCACACCCACACTCCCTGTATCCAGTATCACACCCACACTCCCTGTATCCCACTGTCAGACCCACACACCCTCTATCCCAGTATCAGACCCACTCTCCCTGTATCCCAGTATCAGTCCCACACACCCTGTATTCCAGTATCACACCCACACTCCCTGTATCCCAGTATCACACCCACACTCCCTGTATCCCAATATCAGACCCACGCTCCCTGTATCCAGTATCAGACCCACACTCCCTGTATCCCAGTATCAGACCCACACACCCTGTATCCCAGTATCAGACCCACACTTCCTGTATCCCTGAATCAGTCCCACACTCCCTTTATCCCAGTATCAGACCCACTCTCCCTATATCCCAGTATCAGTCCCACACTCCCTGTATCCCAGTGTCACACCCACAGTCCCTGTATCCCAGTATCAGTCCCACACTCCCTGTATCCCAGTATCAGACCCACCCTCCGTGTATCCGAGTATCAGTCCCATACTCCCTGTATCCCAGTATCAGACCCACACTCCCTGTATCTCAGTATCAGTCCCACACTCCCTTTATCCCTGTATCACACCCACACTCCCTGTATCCCAGTATCAGTCCCACACTCCCTGTATCCCAGTATCAGACCCACACTCCCTGTATCCCAGTATCAGTCCCACACTCCCTGTATCCCAGTGTCACACCCACACTCCCTGTATCCCAGTATCAGACCCACACTCCCTGTATCCCAGTATCAGTCCCACACACCGTGTATCCCAGTATCACACCCACACTCCCTGTATCCCAGTATCAGACCCACTCTCCCTGTATCCCAGTATCAGTCCCACACTCCCTGTATCCCAGTATCACACCCACACTCCCTGTATCCCAGTATCAGTCCCACACTCCCTGTATCCCAGTATCAGACCCACACTCCCTGTATCCCAGTATCAGTCCCACTCTCACTGTATCCCAGTATCAGACCCACACTCCCTGTATCCCAGTATCAGTCCCACACTCCCTGTATCCAGGTATCAGTCCCACTCTCACTGTATCCCAGTATCAGTCCCACACTCGCTGTATCCCAGTATCAGACCCACACTCCCTGTATCACAGTATCAGTCCCACACTCCCTGTATCCCATTATCACACCCACACTCCCTGTATCCCAGTATACGACCCACACTCCCTGTATCCCAGTATCAGTCCCACACACCCTGTATCCCAGTATCACACCCACACTCCCTGTATCCCAGTATCAGACCCACTCTCCCTGTATCCAGGTATCAGTCCCACTCTCACTGTATCCTAGTATCAGTCCCACACTCCCTGTATCCCAGTATCAGACCCACACTCCCTGTATCCCAGTATCAGTCCCACACTCCCTGTATCCCAGTATCAGTCCCACTCTCACTGTATCCCAGTATCAGTCCCACATTCCTTGTATCCCAGTATCACAACCACACTCCCTGTATCCCAGTATCAGTCCCACACTCCCTGTATCCCAGTATCTGTCCCACACTCCCTGTATCCCAGTATCACACCCACACTCCCTGTATCCCAGTATCAGTCCCACACTCCCTGTATCCCAGTATCACACCCACACTCCCTGTATCCCAGTATCAGTCCCACACTCCCTGTATCCCAGTATCACACCCACACTCCCTGTATCCCAGTATCAGACTCACTCTCCGTGTATCCCAGTGTCAGACCCACACACCCTGTATCCCAGTATCAGACCCGCTCTCCCTGTATCCCAGTATCACACCCACACTCCATGTATCCCAGTATCAGTCGCACGCACCCTGTATCCGAGTATCACACCCACACTCCCTGTATCCCAGTATCAGACCCACACTCCCTGTATCCCAGTATCAGACCCACACTCCCTGTATCCAAGTATCAGACCCACACTCCCTGTATCCCAGTATCCGTCCCACACACCCTGTATCCCAGTATCAGACCCACTCTCCCTGTATCCCAGTATCAGTCCCACACACCCAGTATCCCAGTATCAAACCCACACTCCCTGTATCCCAGTATCAGTCCCACACTCCCTGTATCCCAGTATCACACCCACACTCCCTGTATCCCAGTATCAGACCCACTCTCCCTGTATCCCAGTGTCAGACCCACACACCCGGTATCCCAGTATCAGACCCACACTCCCTGTATCCAAGTATCAGACCCACACTCCCTGTATCCCAGTATCCGTCCCACACACCCTGTATCCCAGTATCAGACCCACTCTCCCTGTATCCCAGTATCAGTCCCACACACCCAGTATCCCAGTATCAAACCCACACTCCCTGTATCCCAGTATCAGTCCCACACTCCCTGTATCCCAGTATCACACCCACACTCCCTGTATCCCAGTATCAGACCCACTCTCCCTGTATCCCAGTGTCAGACCCACACACCCGGTATCCCAGTATCAGTCCCACACTCCCTGTATCCCAGTGTCACACCCACAGTCCCTGTATCCCAGAATCAGTGCCACACTCCCTGTATCCCAGTATCAGACCCACCCTCCCTGTATCCGAGTATCAGTCCCATACTCCCTGTATCCCAGTATCAGACCCACACTCCCTGTATCTCAGTATCAGTCCCACACTCCCTTTATCCCTGTATCACACCCACACTCCCTGTATCCCAGTATCAGTCCCACACTCCCTGTATCCCAGTATCAGACCCACACTCCCTGTATCCCAGTATCAGTCCCACACTCCCTGTATCCCAGTGTCACACCCACACTCCCTGTATCCCAGTATCAGACCCACACTCCCTGTATCCCTGTATCAGTCCCACACACCGTGTATCCCAGTATCACACCCACACTCCCTGTATCCCAGCATCAGACCCACTCTCCCTGTATCCCAGTATCAGTCCCACACTCCCTGTATTCCAGTATCACATCCACACTCCCTGTATCGCAGTATCACACCCACACTCCCTGTAGCCCAGTATCAGTGCCTCACTACCTGTATCCCAGTATCACACCCACACTCCCTGTATCCCAGTATCAGACCCACACTCCCTGTATCCCAGTATCAGTCCCACACTCCCTGTATCCAGGTATCAGTCCCACTCTCACTGTATCCCAGTATCAGTCCCACACTCCCTGTATCCCAGTATCAGACCCACTCTCCCTGTATCACAGTATCAGTCCCACACACCCTGTATCCCATTATCACACCCACACTCCCTGTATCCCAGTATCCGACCCACACTCCCTGTATCCCAGTATCAGTCCCACACTCCCTGTATCCCAGTATCACACCCACACTCCCTGTATCCCAGTATCAGACCCACTCTCCCTGTATCCAGGTATCAGTCCCACTCTCACTGTATCCCAGTATCAGTCCCACACTCCCTGTATCCCAGTATCAGACCCACACTCCCTGTATCCCAGTATCAGTCCCACACTCCCTGTATCCCAGTATCAGTCCCACTCTCACTGTCTCCCAGTATCAGTCCCACTCTCACTGTCTCCCAGTATCAGTCCCACATTCCTTGTATCCCAGTATCAGTCCCACATTCCTTGTATCCCAGTATCACAACCACACTCCCTGTATCCCAGTATCTGTCCCACACTCCCTGTATCCCAGTATCACACCCACACTCCCTGTATCCCAGTATCAGTCCCACACTCCCTGTATCCCAGTATCAGACCCACACTCCCTGTGTCCCAGTATCACACCCACACTCCCTGTATCCCAGTATCAGTCCCACACTCCCTGTATCCCAGTATCAGACCAACTCTCCCTGTATCCCAGTATCACACCCACACTCCCTGTATCCCTGTATCTGTCCCACACTCCCTGTATCCATGTATCACACCCACAATCCCTGTATCCCAGTGTCACACCCACACTCCCTGTATCCCAGTATCAGTCCAACACTCCCTGTATCCCAGTATCAGTCCCACACACCCTGTATCCCAGTATCACACCCACACTCCCTGTATCCCAGTATCAGGCCCACACACCCTGTATCCCAGTAGCAGACCCACACTCCCTGTATCCCAGTATCAGACCCACTCTCCCTGTAACCCAGTATCAGTCCCACACTCCCTGTATCCTAGTATCAGTCCCACACTCCCTGTATCCCAGTATCACACCCACACTCACTGTATTCCAGTATCAGTCCCACACTCCCTGTATCCAGTATCACACCCACACTCCCTGTATCCCAGTATCAGACCCACACTCCCTGTATCCCAGTATCACACCCACACTCCCTGTATCCCAGTATCAGTCCCACACTCCCTGTATCCCAGTATCACACCCACACTTCCTGTTTCCCAGTATCAGTCCCACACTCCCTGTATCCCAGTATCAGACCCACACTCCCTGTATCCCAGTATCACACCCACACTCCCTGTATCCCAGTATCACACCCACACTCCCTGTATCCCAGTATCAGGCCCACACACCCTGTCTCCCAGTATCAGACCCACACTCCCTGTATCCCAGTATCAGACCCACACTCCCTGTATCCCAGTATCACACCCACACTCCCTGTATCCCAGTATCAGTCCCACACTCCCTGTATCCCAGTATCACACCCACACTCCCTTTATCCCAGTATCAGACCCTCACTCCCTGTATCCAGTATCACACCCACACTCCCTGTATCCAGTATCAGACCCACACTCACTGTATTCCAGTATCAGACCCACACTCCCTGTATCCCAGTATCAGACCCACGCTCCCTGTATCCCAGTATCACACCCACACACCCTGTATCCCAGTATCACACCCACACTCCCTGTATCCCAGTATCAGACCCACACTCCCTGTATCCCAGTATCAGTCCCACACTCCCTGTATCCCAGTATCAGACCCACACTCCCTGTATCCCAGTATCAGTCCCACACTCCCTGTATCCCAGTATCACACCCACACTCCCTTTATCCCAGTATCAGACCCACACTCCCTGTATCCCAGTATCAGTCCCACACTCCCTGTATCCCAGTATCAGACCCACACTCCCTGTATCCCAGTATCAGACCCACACTCCCTGTATCCAGTATCTCCTGCTCTCGCCCTTGTGCACGGCCATCCCCCTGACTCTGTGTCCCTCCCCCTGCCTCGTGTTAACATGTCTGTGAAACAGCCCCAGTACCCACTCACCCTACTGGTTCCACGTCCATGTCCACATACATCCCTCTGAAAACATTTCGGCAAAACATACTCAAAAGCCATGCTCTTTGTCGGAGCGTACTGTATGTAACCGTTCACTGAGTCCAACAAAGGCTAAATCTGAAGTGTATTCCAATGGCTGACAATATTTTATGAGCAAGTTCTGGTTATGAAATGCAAGACAAATATTTTTAAATCCTGTCAATTCAACTGGGGTGGCATGATGTCTCAGTGGTTAGCACTGTTGCCTCACAGCACCAGGGGCCCGCGTTCAATTCCACCCTCAGGCGACTGACTGTGTGGAGTTTGTACATTCTCCCCGTGTCTGCGTGGGTTTCCTCCGGGTGCTCCGGTTTCCTCCCACAGTCCAAAGATGTGCAGGTCAGGTGAATTGGCCATGCTAAATTACCCAGAGTGCTGGGTGCATTAGTCAGAGGGAAATGTGTCTGGGTGGGTTACTCTTCAGAGGGTCAGTGTGGACTTGTTGGGCTGATGGGCCTGTTTCCACACTGTAGGGAATCTAATATCTCTCCTCTTAATTTCTTCCTCTCTGCCTTTGTTGCTGAATTATTCTGAAATTGTCACTTCTCCCAGAAGACATTCCCAACATTGAAGGTGGAACAATGGAGTACAGTGCTGGTTTGGGACAGTTCCTTCGAGCCCCATATACAATAATTACTGACTGACACCCCTACCTCGAACGAGGAATGCCAACGAAATATAACCGCACCAGGCAAACTCCCCCCGGCTGCCTACGCCAAGCCCCACACACACAGTGGTCAGTCCAAGGGGGATATTTTGCAGACAGAGAACTTCTCAGACTGACGGCTCTACAATGTCATGGGGACTAGTGCTGGGGCGATGAGTCAGGGTCAATCGCAGACTGAATCACAGAAGGAAAGGCACACATAAAACAATTATGATAACGGGAGAGTTTATTCAAAGTCGACATCGGGTTTAGTATGGATTACAAAAAACATTCAAACTGCAACAGACCCACATTCCCTTTGTAGGTCTGGTCTGGTCAGATCAGTCACCATAAAATACGGGTGGGGACAGGTCTGTCACTGTACAACACTGGAGTACAGTACTGGTGGGGACAGGTCTGTTACTGTATAACACTGGGATACAGTACTGGTCGGGACAGGTCTGTCACTGTACAACACTGGGGGACAGTACTGGTCGGGACAGGTCAGTTACTGTATAACACTGGGATACAGTACTGGTGGGGACAGGTCTGTCACTGTACAACACTGGGGGACAGTACTGGTCGGGACAGGTCAGTTACTGTATAACACTGGGATACAGTACTGGTGGGGACAGTTCTGTTACTGTATAACACTGGGGGACAGTACTGGTGGGGACAGGTCTGTTACTATATAACACTGCGGAACAGTAATGGTGGGGACAGGTCTGTCACTGTATAACACTGGGGTACAGTGCTGGTAGGGACAGATCTGTCACTGTATAACACTGGAGGACAGTACAGGTGGGGACAGGGCTGTTACTGTATAACACTGGGGTACAGTACTGGTGAGGTCAGGTCTGTTACTGTAAAACATGGGGGTACAGTACTTGTGGGGACAGGTCTGTTACGGTATAACACTGGGGTACAGTACTGGTGGGGACAGGTCTGTCACTGTAAATCACAGGGGTACAGTACTGGTGGGGACAGGTCTGTTACTGTATAACACTGGGGTACAGTACTGGTGGGGACAGGTCTGTTACTGTATAACACTGGGATACAGTACTGGTGGGGGTAGGTCTGTCACTGTATAACACTGGGGTACAGTACTGGTGGGGACAGGTCTGTCACTGTAAATCACTGGGGTACAGTACTGGTGGGGACAGGTCTGTTACTGGATAACACTGGGGTACAGTACTGGTGGGGGTAGGTCTGTCCCTGTCTAACACTGGGGGACAGTACAGGTGGGGACAGGTATGTCACTGTATAACACTGGGGTACAGTACTCGTGGGGACAGGTCTGTCACTATATAGCACTGGAGTAGAGTACTGGTGGGGACAGGTCTATTACTGTATACCACTGGGGTATAGTACTGGTGGGGGTAGGTCTGTCCCTGTATAACACTGGGGGACAGTACTGGTGGGGACAGGTCTGTCCCTGTATAACACTGGGGTACAGTACTGGTGGGGACAAGTCTGTTACTGTATAACACTGGGTAACAGTACTGGTGGGGACAGGTCTGTTACTGTATAACACTGGGGTACTGTACTGGTGGGGGGTAGGTCTGTCCCTGTAGAACACTGGGGTACAGTACTGGTGGAGACAGGTCTGTTACTGTATAACACTGGGGTATTGACTAGTGGGGGGTAGGTCTGTCCCTGTAGAACACTGGGGTACAGTACTAGTGAGGACACGTCTGTCACTGTATAACACTGGGGTACAGGACTGGTGGGGACAGGTCTGTCACTGTATAACACTGGGAAACAGTGCTGGTCGGGACAGGTCTGTCACTGTATAACACTGGGGGACAGTACTGGGGTGGGGACAGGTCTGTCACTGTATAACACTGGGGTACAGTACTAGTGAGGACACGTCTATCACTCTATAACACTGGGGTGCAGTACTGGTGGGGACAGGTCTGTCACTGTATAACACTGGGGTACAGTACTGGTGGGGACAGGTCTGTCACTGTATAACACTGGGGTACAGTACAGGTGGGGACAGGTCTGTCACTGTATAACACTGGGGTACAGGACTGGTGGGGGTAGGTCTGTCACTGTATAACACTGGGGCACAGTGCTAGTGGGGGGAGGTCTGTGTCTGTATAACACTGGGGCATAGTACTGGTAGGGACAGGTCTGTCCCTGTATACACTGGGGTACAGTACTGGTGGGGGTAGGTCTATCCCTGTATAACACTGGGGAACAGTACTGGTGGGGACAGGTCTGTCACTGTATAACACTGGAGTACAGTACTGGTGGGGACAGGTCTGTCACTGTATAACACTGGGGGGCAGTACTGGTGGTAATAGTTCTGTCACTGTATAACACTGGGGTACAGTATTGGCGGGGACAGGTCTGTCACTGTATAACACTGGGGTACAGTACTGGTGGGGACAGGTCTATCACTGTATAACACTGGGGTGCAGTACTGGTGGGGACAGGTCTGTTACGGTATAACACTGGGGTACAGTACTGGTAGGGACAGGTCTGTCACTGTAAATCACAGGGGTACAGTACTGGTGGGGACAGGTCTGTTACTGTATAACACTGGGGTACAGTACTGGTGGGGACAGGTCTGTTACTGTATAACACTGGGATACAGTACTGGTGGGGGTAGGTCTGTCACTGTATAACACTGGGGTACAGTACAGGTGGGGACAGGTATGTCACTGTATAACACTGGGGTACAGTACTGGTGGGGACAAGTCTGTTACTGTATAACACTGGGTAACAGTACTGATGGGGACAGGTCTGTCCCTGTATAACACTGGGGTACTGTACTGGTGGGGGGTAGGTCTGTCCCTGTAGAACACTGGGGTACAGTACAAATGGGGACAGGTCTGTTACTGTATAACACTGGGGTATTGACTGGTGGGGGGTAGGTCTGTCCCTGTAGAACACTGGGGTACAGTACTAGTGAGGACACGTCTGTCACTGCATAACACGGGGGTGCAGTACTTGTGGGGACAGGTCTGTCACTGTATAACACTGGGGTACAGTACAGGTGGGGGTAGGTCTGTCCCTGTATAACACTGGGGGACAGTACTGGTGGGGACAGGTCTGTCACTGTATAACACTGGGACACAGTGCTGGTCGGGACAGGTCTGTCACGGTATAACACTGGGGGACAGTACTGGGGTGGGGACAGGTCTGTCACGGTATAACACTGGGGGACAGTACTGGGGTGGGGACAGGTCTGTCACTGTATAACACTCGGGGACAGTACTTGTGGGGACAGGTCTGTCACTGTATAACACTGGGGTACAGTACTGGTGGGGGTAGGTCTGTCCCTGTATAACACTGGGGGACAGTAATGGTGGGGACAGGTCTGTCACTGTATAACACTGGGGGACAGTACTGGTGGGGACAGGTCTGTCACTGTATAACACTGGGGTACAGTACTGGTGGGGGTAGGTCTGTCCCTGTATAACACTGGGAAACAGTGCTGGTCGGGACAGGTCTGTCACTGTATAACACTGGGGTACAGTACTGCTGGGGTCAGGTCTGTTAATGTAAAACATCGGGGTACAGTACTTGTGGGGACAGGTCTGTTACGGTATAACACTGGGGTACAGTACTGGTGGGGACAGGTCTGTTACTATATAACACTGGGGGACAGTACTGGTGGGGACAGGTCTGTTACTGTATAACACTGGGGTACAGTACTGGTGGGGACAGGTCTGTTACTGTATAACACTGGGATACAGTACTGGTGGGGGTAGGTCTGTCACTGTATAACACTGGGGTACAGTACTGGTGGGGACAGGTCTGTCACTGTAAATCACTGGGGTACAGTACTGGTGGGGACAGGTCTGTTACTGGATAACACTGGGGTACAGTACTGGTGGGGGTAGGTCTGTCCCTGTCTAACACTGGGGGACAGTACAGGTGGGGACAGGTATGTCACTGTATAACACTGGGGTACAGTACTCGTGGGGACAGGTCTGTCACTATATAGCACTGGAGTAGAGTACTGGTGGGGACAGGTCTATTACTGTATACCACTGGGGTATAGTACTGGTGGGGGTAGGTCTGTCCCTGTATAACACTGGGGGACAGTACTGGTGGGGACAGGTCTGTCCCTGTATAACACTGGGGTACAGTACTGGTGGGGACAAGTCTGTTACTGTATAACACTGGGTAACAGTACTGGTGGGGACAGGTCTGTTACTGTATAACACTGGGGTACTGTACTGGTGGGGGGTAGGTCTGTCCCTGTAGAACACTGGGGTACAGTACTGGTGGAGACAGGTCTGTTACTGTATAACACTGGGGTATTGACTAGTGGGGGGTAGGTCTGTCCCTGTAGAACACTGGGGTACAGTACTAGTGAGGACACGTCTGTCACTGTATAACACTGGGGTACAGGACTGGTGGGGACAGGTCTGTCACTGTATAACACTGGGAAACAGTGCTGGTCGGGACAGGTCTGTCACTGTATAACACTGGGGGACAGTACTGGGGTGGGGACAGGTCTGTCACTGTATAACACTGGGGTACAGTACTAGTGAGGACACGTCTATCACTCTATAACACTGGGGTGCAGTACTGGTGGGGACAGGTCTGTCACTGTATAACACTGGGGTACAGTACTGGTGGGGACAGGTCTGTCACTGTATAACACTGGGGTACAGTACAGGTGGGGACAGGTCTGTCCCTATATATCACTGGGGTACAGGACTGGTGGGGGTAGGTCTGTCACTGTATAACACTGGGGCACAGTGCTAGTGGGGGGAGGTCTGTGTCTGTATAACACTGGGGCATAGTACTGGTAGGGACAGGTCTGTCCCTGTATACACTGGGGTACAGTACTGGTGGGGGTAGGTCTGTCCCTGTATAACACTGGGGAACAGTACTGGTGGGGACAGGTCTGTCACTGTATAACACTGGAGTACAGTACTGGTGGGGACAGGTCTGTCACTGTATAACACTGGGGGGCAGTACTGGTGGTAATAGTTCTGTCACTGTATAACACTGGGGTACAGTACTGGCGGGGACAGGTCTGTCACTGTATAACACTGGGGTACAGTACTGGTGGGGACAGGTCTGTCACTGTATAACACCGGTGTACAGTGCTGGTGGGGGTAGGTCTGTCACTGTATAACACTGGGGCACAGTGCTAGTGGGGGGAGGTCTGTGTCTGTATAACACTGGGGCACAGTGCTAGTGGGGGTAGGTCTGTCCCTATATATCACTGGGGTACAGGACTGGTGGGGGTAGGTCGGTCACTGTATAACACTGGGGCACAGTGCTAGTGGGGGGAGGTCTGTGTCTGTATAACACTGGGGCATAGTACTGGTAGGGACAGGTCTGTCGCTGAATAACACTGGGGGGCAGTACTGGTGGGGACAGGTCTGTCAGTGTATAACACTGGGGAACAGTACTGGTGGGGGTAGGTCTGTCCCTGTATAACACTGCGGAACAGTACTGGTGGGGACAGGTCTGTCACTGTATAACACTGGGGGGCAGTACTGGTGGGGACACGTCTGTCACTGTATAACACTGGGGGGCAGTACTGGTGGTAATAGTTCTGTCACTGTATATCACTGGTGTACAGTACTGGCGGGGACAGGTCTGTCACTGTATAACACTGGGGGGCAGTACTGGTGGGGACAGGTCTGTCACCGTATAACACTGGGGGGCAGTACTGGTGCGGACACGTCTGTCACTGCATAACACTGGGGTACAGTTCTGGTGGGGACAGGTCTGTCACTGTATAACACCGGTGTACAGTGCTGGTGGGGGTAGGTCTGTCCCTGTATAACACAGGTGTACAGTACTGGTTGGGGCAGGTCTGTCACTGTATAACACTGGGGGGCAGTACTGGTGGGGACACGTCTGTCACTGTACAACACTGGGGGGCAGTACTGGTGGTTATAGTTCTGTCACTGTATAACACTGGGGTACAGTACTGGCGGGGACAGGTCTGTCACTGTATAACACTGGGGGGCAGTACTGGTGGGGACAGGTCTGTCACTGTATAACACCGGTGTACAGTGCTGGTGGGGGTAGGTCTGTCACTGTATAACACTGGGGTACAGGACTGGTGGGGGTAGGTCTGTCACTGTATAACACTGGGGTACAGTGCTAGTGGGGGGAGGTCTGTGTCTGTATAACACTGGGAAACAGTACTGGTAGGGACAGGTCTGTCACTGTATAACACTGGGGTACAGTACTGCCGGGGTTAGGTCTGTGTCTGTATAACACTGGGAGACAGGACAGGTGGGGACAGGTCTGTCACTGTATAACACTGGGGTACAGTACTGGTGGGGGTAGGTCTGTTCCTGTATAACACTGAGGTACAGTGCTCGTGGGGACAGGTCTGTCACTGTAAAACAATGGGGTACAGTACTGGTGGGGGTAGATCTGTGCCTGTTTAACACTGGGGTACAGTACTGGCGGGGACAGGTCTGTCACTGTATAACACTGGGGTACAGTGCTGGTGGGGACAGGTCTGTCACTATAACACTGGTGTACAGTGCTAGTGGGGTTAGGTCTGTCCCTGTATAAAATTGGGAAAAGTACTGGTGGGGGCAGGTCTGTCAGTGTATAACACTGGGATACAGTACTGGTGGGGACAGGTCTGTCACTGTATAACACTGAGGTACAGTACTGGTGGGGGTAGTCTGTCCCTGTATAACACTGGGGGAACAGTACTGGTGGGGACAGGTCTGTACCTGTATAACACTGGGGTACAGTACTGGTGGGGACGAGTCTGTTACTGTATAACACTGGGGGACAGTACTGGTGGGGACAGGTCTGTCACTGTATAACACTGGAGTACAGTACTGGTGGGGACTGGTCTATGCCTGTATAACACTGGGGGACAGTACTGGTGGGGACAGGTCTGTTACTATATAACACTGGGGTACAGGACTGGTGGGGACAGGTCTGTTACTGTATAACACTGGGGTACAGTACTGGTGGGGACAGGTCTGTTACTGTATAACACTGGGGTACAGTACTGGTGGGGACAGGTCTGTCAGTGTACAACACTGGAGTACAGTACTGGTGGGGACAGGTCTGTTACTGTATAACACTGGGGGACAGTGCTGGTGGGGACAGGTCTGTTACTGTATAACACTGGGGGACAGTACTGGTGGGGACAGGTCTGTTACTGTATAACACTGGGGTACAGTACTGGTGGGGACAGGTCTGTTACTGTATAACACTGGGATACAGTACTGGTGGGGACAGGTCTGTCAGTGTACAACACTGGAGTACAGTACTGGTGGGGACAGGTCTATGCCTGTATAACACTGGGGTACAGTACTGGTGGGGACAGGTCTGTTACTGTATAACACTGGGGGACAGTACTGGTGGGGACAGGTCTGTTACTGTATAACACTGGGGTACAGTACTGGTGGGGACAGGTCTGTTACTGTATAACACTGGGGTACAGTACTGGTGGGGACAGGTCTGTTACTGTATAACACTGGGGGACAGTACTGGTGGGGGTAGGTCTGTCACTGTACAACGCTGGGGGACAGTACTGGTGGGGGTAGGTCTGTGTCTGTATAACACTGGGGTACAGTACTGGTGGGGGTAGATCTGTGCCTGTATAACACTGGGGTACAGTACTGGTGGGGGTAGATCTGTGCCTGTATAACACTGGGGTACAGTACTGGTGGGGGTAGATCTGTGCCTGTATAACACTGGGGTACAGTACTGGTGGGGAAAGGTCTGTCACTGTATAACACTGGGGTACAGTACTGGTGGGGGTAGATCTGTGCCTGTATAACACTGGGGTACAGTACTGGTGGGGACAGGTCTGTCACTGTATAACACTGGGGAACAGTACTGGTGGGGACAGGTCTGTCACTGAATAACACTGGGGTATATTACTGGTGGGGGTAGGTCTGTCACTGTATAACACTGGGGTACAGTACTGGTGGGGACAGGTCTGTCACTGTATTACACTGTTGTACAGTACTTGTGTGGACAGGTCTGTCCCTGTAAAACACTGGGGTACAGTACTGGTGGGGGTATATCTGTGCCTGTATAACACTGGGGTACAGTACTGGCGGGGACAGGTCTGTCACTGTATAACACTGGGGTACAGGGCTGGTGGGAAAAGGTCTGTCACTATAACACTGGTGTACAGTGCTAGTGGGGTTAGGTCTGTCCCTGTATAACACTGGGGAACAGTACTGGTGGGGACAGGTCTGTCACTGTATAACACTGGAGTACAGTACTGGTGGGGACAGGTCTGTTACTGTATAACACTGGGGGACAGTGCTGGTGGGGACAGGTCTGTTACTGTATAACACTGGGGGACAGTACTGGTGGGGACAGGTCTGTTACTGTATAACACTGGGGTACAGTACTGGTGGGGACAGGTCTATTACTGTATACCACTGGGGTATAGTACTGGTGGGGGTAGGTCTGTCCCTGTATAACACTGGGGGACAGTACTGGTGGGGACAGGTCTGTCCCTGTATAACACTGGGGTACAGTACTGGTGGGGACAAGTCTGTTACTGTATAACACTGGGTAACAGTACTGGTGGGGACAGGTCTGTTACTGTATAACACTGGGGTACTGTACTGGTGGGGGGTAGGTCTGTCCCTGTAGAACACTGGGGTACAGTACTGGTGGAGACAGGTCTGTTACTGTATAACACTGGGGTATTGACTAGTGGGGGGTAGGTCTGTCCCTGTAGAACACTGGGGTACAGTACTAGTGAGGACACGTCTGTCACTGTATAACACTGGGGTACAGGACTGGTGGGGACAGGTCTGTCACTGTATAACACTGGGAAACAGTGCTGGTCGGGACAGGTCTGTCACTGTATAACACTGGGGGACAGTACTGGGGTGGGGACAGGTCTGTCACTGTATAACACTGGGGTACAGTACTAGTGAGGACACGTCTATCACTCTATAACACTGGGGTGCAGTACTGGTGGGGACAGGTCTGTCACTGTATAACACTGGGGTACAGTACTGGTGGGGACAGGTCTGTCACTGTATAACACTGGGGTACAGTACAGGTGGGGACAGGTCTGTCCCTATATATCACTGGGGTACAGGACTGGTGGGGGTAGGTCTGTCACTGTATAACACTGGGGCACAGTGCTAGTGGGGGGAGGTCTGTGTCTGTATAACACTGGGGCATAGTACTGGTAGGGACAGGTCTGTCCCTGTATACACTGGGGTACAGTACTGGTGGGGGTAGGTCTGTCCCTGTATAACACTGGGGAACAGTACTGGTGGGGACAGGTCTGTCACTGTATAACACTGGAGTACAGTACTGGTGGGGACAGGTCTGTCACTGTATAACACTGGGGGGCAGTACTGGTGGTAATAGTTCTGTCACTGTATAACACTGGGGTACAGTACTGGCGGGGACAGGTCTGTCACTGTATAACACTGGGGTACAGTACTGGTGGGGACAGGTCTGTCACTGTATAACACCGGTGTACAGTGCTGGTGGGGGTAGGTCTGTCACTGTATAACACTGGGGCACAGTGCTAGTGGGGGGAGGTCTGTGTCTGTATAACACTGGGGCACAGTGCTAGTGGGGGTAGGTCTGTCCCTATATATCACTGGGGTACAGGACTGGTGGGGGTAGGTCGGTCACTGTATAACACTGGGGCACAGTGCTAGTGGGGGGAGGTCTGTGTCTGTATAACACTGGGGCATAGTACTGGTAGGGACAGGTCTGTCGCTGAATAACACTGGGGGGCAGTACTGGTGGGGACAGGTCTGTCAGTGTATAACACTGGGGAACAGTACTGGTGGGGGTAGGTCTGTCCCTGTATAACACTGCGGAACAGTACTGGTGGGGACAGGTCTGTCACTGTATAACACTGGGGGGCAGTACTGGTGGGGACACGTCTGTCACTGTATAACACTGGGGGGCAGTACTGGTGGTAATAGTTCTGTCACTGTATATCACTGGTGTACAGTACTGGCGGGGACAGGTCTGTCACTGTATAACACTGGGGGGCAGTACTGGTGGGGACAGGTCTGTCACCGTATAACACTGGGGGGCAGTACTGGTGCGGACACGTCTGTCACTGCATAACACTGGGGTACAGTTCTGGTGGGGACAGGTCTGTCACTGTATAACACCGGTGTACAGTGCTGGTGGGGGTAGGTCTGTCCCTGTATAACACAGGTGTACAGTACTGGTTGGGGCAGGTCTGTCACTGTATAACACTGGGGGGCAGTACTGGTGGGGACACGTCTGTCACTGTACAACACTGGGGGGCAGTACTGGTGGTTATAGTTCTGTCACTGTATAACACTGGGGTACAGTACTGGCGGGGACAGGTCTGTCACTGTATAACACTGGGGGGCAGTACTGGTGGGGACAGGTCTGTCACTGTATAACACCGGTGTACAGTGCTGGTGGGGGTAGGTCTGTCACTGTATAACACTGGGGTACAGGACTGGTGGGGGTAGGTCTGTCACTGTATAACACTGGGGTACAGTGCTAGTGGGGGGAGGTCTGTGTCTGTATAACACTGGGAAACAGTACTGGTAGGGACAGGTCTGTCACTGTATAACACTGGGGTACAGTACTGCCGGGGTTAGGTCTGTGTCTGTATAACACTGGGAGACAGGACAGGTGGGGACAGGTCTGTCACTGTATAACACTGGGGTACAGTACTGGTGGGGGTAGGTCTGTTCCTGTATAACACTGAGGTACAGTGCTCGTGGGGACAGGTCTGTCACTGTAAAACAATGGGGTACAGTACTGGTGGGGGTAGATCTGTGCCTGTTTAACACTGGGGTACAGTACTGGCGGGGACAGGTCTGTCACTGTATAACACTGGGGTACAGTGCTGGTGGGGACAGGTCTGTCACTATAACACTGGTGTACAGTGCTAGTGGGGTTAGGTCTGTCCCTGTATAAAATTGGGAAAAGTACTGGTGGGGGCAGGTCTGTCAGTGTATAACACTGGGATACAGTACTGGTGGGGACAGGTCTGTCACTGTATAACACTGAGGTACAGTACTGGTGGGGGTAGTCTGTCCCTGTATAACACTGGGGGAACAGTACTGGTGGGGACAGGTCTGTACCTGTATAACACTGGGGTACAGTACTGGTGGGGACGAGTCTGTTACTGTATAACACTGGGGGACAGTACTGGTGGGGACAGGTCTGTCACTGTATAACACTGGAGTACAGTACTGGTGGGGACTGGTCTATGCCTGTATAACACTGGGGGACAGTACTGGTGGGGACAGGTCTGTTACTATATAACACTGGGGTACAGGACTGGTGGGGACAGGTCTGTTACTGTATAACACTGGGGTACAGTACTGGTGGGGACAGGTCTGTTACTGTATAACACTGGGGTACAGTACTGGTGGGGACAGGTCTGTCAGTGTACAACACTGGAGTACAGTACTGGTGGGGACAGGTCTGTTACTGTATAACACTGGGGGACAGTGCTGGTGGGGACAGGTCTGTTACTGTATAACACTGGGGGACAGTACTGGTGGGGACAGGTCTGTTACTGTATAACACTGGGGTACAGTACTGGTGGGGACAGGTCTGTTACTGTATAACACTGGGATACAGTACTGGTGGGGACAGGTCTGTCAGTGTACAACACTGGAGTACAGTACTGGTGGGGACAGGTCTATGCCTGTATAACACTGGGGTACAGTACTGGTGGGGACAGGTCTGTTACTGTATAACACTGGGGGACAGTACTGGTGGGGACAGGTCTGTTACTGTATAACACTGGGGTACAGTACTGGTGGGGACAGGTCTGTTACTGTATAACACTGGGGTACAGTACTGGTGGGGACAGGTCTGTTACTGTATAACACTGGGGGACAGTACTGGTGGGGGTAGGTCTGTCACTGTACAACGCTGGGGGACAGTACTGGTGGGGGTAGGTCTGTGTCTGTATAACACTGGGGTACAGTACTGGTGGGGGTAGATCTGTGCCTGTATAACACTGGGGTACAGTACTGGTGGGGGTAGATCTGTGCCTGTATAACACTGGGGTACAGTACTGGTGGGGGTAGATCTGTGCCTGTATAACACTGGGGTACAGTACTGGTGGGGAAAGGTCTGTCACTGTATAACACTGGGGTACAGTACTGGTGGGGGTAGATCTGTGCCTGTATAACACTGGGGTACAGTACTGGTGGGGACAGGTCTGTCACTGTATAACACTGGGGAACAGTACTGGTGGGGACAGGTCTGTCACTGAATAACACTGGGGTATATTACTGGTGGGGGTAGGTCTGTCACTGTATAACACTGGGGTACAGTACTGGTGGGGACAGGTCTGTCACTGTATTACACTGTTGTACAGTACTTGTGTGGACAGGTCTGTCCCTGTAAAACACTGGGGTACAGTACTGGTGGGGGTATATCTGTGCCTGTATAACACTGGGGTACAGTACTGGCGGGGACAGGTCTGTCACTGTATAACACTGGGGTACAGGGCTGGTGGGAAAAGGTCTGTCACTATAACACTGGTGTACAGTGCTAGTGGGGTTAGGTCTGTCCCTGTATAACACTGGGGAACAGTACTGGTGGGGACAGGTCTGTCACTGTATAACACTGGAGTACAGTACTGGTGGGGACAGGTCTGTTACTGTATAACACTGGGGGACAGTGCTGGTGGGGACAGGTCTGTTACTGTATAACACTGGGGGACAGTACTGGTGGGGACAGGTCTGTTACTGTATAACACTGGGGTACAGTACTGGTGGGGACAGGTCTGTTACTGTATAACACTGGGATACAGTACTGGTGGGGACAGGTCTGTCACTGTATAACACTGGAGTACAGTACTGGTGGGGACAGGTCTGTTACTGTATAACACTGGGGGGCAGTACGTGTGCGGACACGTCTGTCACTATATAACACTGGGGGGCAGTACTGGTGGGGACAGGTCTGTCACTGTTTCACACCGGTGTACAGTGCTGGTGGGGGTAGGTCTGTCCCAGTATAACACTGGGGTACAGGACTGGTGGGGGTAGGTCTGTCACTGAATAACACTGGGGTACACTGCTAGTGGAGGTAGGTCTGTGTCTGTATAACACTGGGAGACAGTACAGGTGGGGACAGGTCTGTCACTGTACAACACTGGGGTATAGTACAGGTGGGGACAGGTCTGTCACTGTATAACACTGGGGTACAGTACTGGTGGGGTAGGTCTGTTCCTGTATAACACTGAGGTACAGTGCTGGTGGGGACAGGTCTGTCACTGTATAACACTGGGGTACAGTACTGGTGAGGGTAGATCTGTGCCTGTATAACACTGGGGTACAGTGCTGGTGGGGACAGGTCTGTCACTATAACACTGGTGTACAGTGCTAGTGGGGTTAGGTCTGTTTCTGTATAACACTGGGGAACAGTACTGGTGGGGACAGGTCTGTCACTGTATAACACTGGAGTACAGTACTGGTGGGGGCAGGTCTGTCCCTGTATAACACTGGGGTACAGTACTGGTGGGGACAGGTCTGTCACTGTATAACACTGGGGTACAGTACTGGTGGGGATAGGTCTGTCACTGTATAACACTGGGGTACAGTGCTGGTGGGGGTAGGTCTGTCCCTGTATAACACTCGGGTACAGGACTGGTGGGGGTAGGTCTGTCACTGTATAACACTGGGGTACAGTGCTAGTAGGGAGTGGTCTGTGTCTGTATAACATTTGGGGATAGTACTGGTGGGAACAGGTCTGTTACTGAATTACACTGTTGTACAGTGCTACTGGGGGAGGTCTGTGCCTGTATAACACTGGGGGATAGTATTGGTAGGGACAGGTCTGTCACTGAATAACACTGGGGGGCAGTACTGGTGGGGACAGGTCTGTCACTGTATAACACTGGGGTGCAGTACTGGTGGGGTCAGGTCTGTCATTGTAGAACACTGGGATGCAGTACTGGTGGGGTCAGGTCTGTCACTGTATGACACAGGTGTACAGTACTGGTGGGGTCAGGTCCGTCCCTGTAGAACACTGGGGTGCAGTGCTGGTGGGGACTGGTCTGTCACTATATAACTCTGGGGTACAGTACTGGTGGGGTCAGGTCTGTCACTGTATGACACAGGTGTACAGTACTGGTGGGGTCAGGTCCGTCCCTGTAGAACACTGGGGTGCAGTGCTGGTGGGGACTGGTCTGTCACTATATAACTCTGGGGTACAGTACTGGTTGGGACAGGTCTGTCACTGTACAACAATGGGGTACAGTACTGGTGGGGACTGGTCTTTCACTGTATAACACTGGGGTACAGTATTGGTGAGGACGGGTCTGTCACTGTATACCACTGTTGTACTGTACTGGTGGGGACTGGTCTGTCACTGTATAACACTGGGGTACAGTACTGGTGGGGGTAGGTCTGTTCCTGTATAACACTGAGGTACAGTGCTGGTGGGGACAGGTCTGTCATTATAACACTGGTGTACAGTGCTAGTGGGGTAAGGTCTGTCCCTGTATAACACTGGGGAACAGTACTGGTGGGGACAGGTCTGTCACTGTATAACACTGGGGGGCAGTACTGGTGCGGACACGTCTGTCACTGTATAACACTGGGGGGAAGTACTGGTGCGGACACGTCTGTCACTGTATAACACTGGGGGGCAGTACTGGTGGTAATAGTTCTTTCACTGTATATCACTGGGGTACAGTACTGGCGGGGACAGGTCTGTCACTGTATAACACTGGGGTACAGTACTGGTGGGGACAGGTCTGTCACTCTATAACACTGGGGTACAGTGCTGGTGGGGGAAGGTCTGTCCCTGTATAACATTGGGGTACAGTACTGGTGGGGGTAGGTCTGTCACTGTATAACACTGGGGTACAGTGCTAGTGGGTGGAGGTCTGTGTCTGTATAACACTGGGGGGTAGTACTGGTCGGGTCAGGTCTGTCGCTGTATAACACTGGGGTACAGTACTGCGGGCTTATGTCTGTGTCTGTATAACACTGGGAGACAGTACAGGTGGGGACATGTCTGTCACTGTATAACACTGGGGTACAGTACTGGTGGGGGTAGATCTGTGCCTGTATAACACTGGGGTACAGTACTGGTGGGGGTAGATCTGTGCCTGTATAACACTGGGGTACAGTACTGGTGGGGGTAGATCTGTGCCTGTATAACACTGGGGTACAGTACTGGTGGGGACAGGTCTGTCACTGTATAACACTGGGGTACAGTACTGGTGGGGGTAGATCTGTGCCTGTATAACACTGGGGAACAGTACTGGTGGTGACAGGTCTGTCACTGAATAACACTGGGGTATATTACTGGTGGGGGTAGGTCTGTCACTGTATAACACTGGGGTACAGTACTGGTGGGGACAGGTCTGTCACTGTATTACACTGTTGTACAGTACTTGTGTGGACAGGTCTGTCCCTGTAAAACACTGGGGTACAGTACTGGTGGGGGTATATCTGTGCCTGTATAACACTGGGGTACAGTACTGGCGGGGACAGGTCTGTCACTGTATAACACTGGGGTACAGGGCTGGTGGGAAAAGGTCTGTCACTATAACACTGGTGTACAGTGCTAGTGGGGTTAGGTCTGTCCCTGTATAACACTGGGGAACAGTACTGGTGGGGACAGGTCTGTCACTGTATAACACTGGAGTACAGTACTGGTGGGGACAGGTCTGTCACTGTATAACACTGGGGGGCAGTACGTGTGCGGACACGTCTGTCACTATATAACACTGGGGGGCAGTACTGGTGGGGACAGGTCTGTCACTGTTTCACACCGGTGTACAGTGCTGGTGGGGGTAGGTCTGTCCCAGTATAACACTGGGGTACAGGACTGGTGGGGGTAGGTCTGTCACTGAATAACACTGGGGTACACTGCTAGTGGAGGTAGGTCTGTGTCTGTATAACACTGGGAGACAGTACAGGTGGGGACAGGTCTGTCACTGTACAACACTGGGGTATAGTACAGGTGGGGACAGGTCTGTCACTGTATAACACTGGGGTACAGTACTGGTGGGGTAGGTCTGTTCCTGTATAACACTGAGGTACAGTGCTGGTGGGGACAGGTCTGTCACTGTATAACACTGGGGTACAGTACTGGTGAGGGTAGATCTGTGCCTGTATAACACTGGGGTACAGTGCTGGTGGGGACAGGTCTGTCACTATAACACTGGTGTACAGTGCTAGTGGGGTTAGGTCTGTTTCTGTATAACACTGGGGAACAGTACTGGTGGGGACAGGTCTGTCACTGTATAACACTGGAGTACAGTACTGGTGGGGGCAGGTCTGTCCCTGTATAACACTGGGGTACAGTACTGGTGGGGACAGGTCTGTCACTGTATAACACTGGGGTACAGTACTGGTGGGGATAGGTCTGTCACTGTATAACACTGGGGTACAGTGCTGGTGGGGGTAGGTCTGTCCCTGTATAACACTCGGGTACAGGACTGGTGGGGGTAGGTCTGTCACTGTATAACACTGGGGTACAGTGCTAGTAGGGAGTGGTCTGTGTCTGTATAACATTTGGGGATAGTACTGGTGGGAACAGGTCTGTTACTGAATTACACTGTTGTACAGTGCTACTGGGGGAGGTCTGTGCCTGTATAACACTGGGGGATAGTATTGGTAGGGACAGGTCTGTCACTGAATAACACTGGGGGGCAGTACTGGTGGGGACAGGTCTGTCACTGTATAACACTGGGGTGCAGTACTGGTGGGGTCAGGTCTGTCATTGTAGAACACTGGGATGCAGTACTGGTGGGGTCAGGTCTGTCACTGTATGACACAGGTGTACAGTACTGGTGGGGTCAGGTCCGTCCCTGTAGAACACTGGGGTGCAGTGCTGGTGGGGACTGGTCTGTCACTATATAACTCTGGGGTACAGTACTGGTGGGGTCAGGTCTGTCACTGTATGACACAGGTGTACAGTACTGGTGGGGTCAGGTCCGTCCCTGTAGAACACTGGGGTGCAGTGCTGGTGGGGACTGGTCTGTCACTATATAACTCTGGGGTACAGTACTGGTTGGGACAGGTCTGTCACTGTACAACAATGGGGTACAGTACTGGTGGGGACTGGTCTTTCACTGTATAACACTGGGGTACAGTATTGGTGAGGACGGGTCTGTCACTGTATACCACTGTTGTACTGTACTGGTGGGGACTGGTCTGTCACTGTATAACACTGGGGTACAGTACTGGTGGGGGTAGGTCTGTTCCTGTATAACACTGAGGTACAGTGCTGGTGGGGACAGGTCTGTCATTATAACACTGGTGTACAGTGCTAGTGGGGTAAGGTCTGTCCCTGTATAACACTGGGGAACAGTACTGGTGGGGACAGGTCTGTCACTGTATAACACTGGGGGGCAGTACTGGTGCGGACACGTCTGTCACTGTATAACACTGGGGGGAAGTACTGGTGCGGACACGTCTGTCACTGTATAACACTGGGGGGCAGTACTGGTGGTAATAGTTCTTTCACTGTATATCACTGGGGTACAGTACTGGCGGGGACAGGTCTGTCAATGTATAACACTGTTGTACAGTACTGGTGAGGATGGGTCTGTCACTGTATAACACTGGGGTACAGTACTGGTGGGGACTGGTCTTTCACTGTATAACACTGGGGTACAGTATTGGTGAGGACGGGTCTGTCACTGTATACCACTGTTGTACTGTACTGGTGGGGACTGGTCTGTCACTGTATAACACTGGGGTCCAGTACTGGGGGGGACTGGTCTGTCACTGTATAACACTGGGGTCCAGTACTGGTGGGGACATATCTGTCACTGTATAACACTGGAGTCCAGTACTGGTGGGAACTGGTCTGTCACTATATAACTCTGGGGTACAGTACTGGTGGGGACAGGTGTGTCAATGCATAACACTGTTGTACAGTACTGGTGGGGACTGGTCTGTCACTGTATAACACTGGGGTACATTACTGGTGGGGACAGGTGTGTCACTTTATAACACTGGGATACAGTACTTGTGGAGACAAGTGTGTCACGATATAACACCGGGGTACAGTACTGGTGAGGACTGGTCTGTCACTATATAACACTGGGGGACAGTATTGGTGGGGACAGGTCTGTCACTGTATAACAATATGGTACCAGTACTGGTGGGGACTGGCCTGTCACTATATAACACTGTGGTACAGTACTGGTGGGGACAGGTCTCTCATTGTATAACAATGTGGTACCAGTACTGGTTGGGACAGGTCTGTCACTGTATAACACTGGGGTACAGTACTGGTGGGGGTAGATCTGTCCCTGTATAACACTGGGGTACAGTACAGGTGGGGACAGGTCTGTCACTGTATAACACTGGGGTACAGTACTGGTGGGGACAGGTCTGTCACTGTATGACAATGTGCTAACAGTACTGGTGGGGACTGGCCTTTCACTGTATAACACTGGGGTACAGTACTGGTTGGGACAGGTCTGTCACTGTATGACACTGGGGTACAGTACTGGTGGGGACAGGTCTGTCCCTGTATAACACTGGGGTACAGGACTGGTGGGGGTCGGTCTGTCACTGTATAACACTGGGGCACAGTGCTAGTGGGGGGAGGTCTGTGTCTGTATTACACTGGGGGATAGTACTGGTGGGGACAGGTCTGTCACTGTATAACACTGGGGGGCAGTACTGGTGGGGACACGTCTGTCACTGTATAACACTGGGGGGGCAGTACTGGTGGTAATTGTTCTGTCACTGTATATCACTGGGGTACAGTACTGGCGGGGGCAGGTCTGTCACTGTATAACACTGGGGTACAGTACTGGTGGGGACAGGTCTGTCACTGTATAACACTGGGAAACAGTGCTGGTCGGGACAGGTCTGTCACTGTATAACACTGGGGGACAGTACTGGCGGGGGCAGGTCTGTCACTGTATAACACTGGGGTACAGTACTGGCGGGGGCAGGTCTGTCACTGTATAACACTGGGGTACAGTACTGGTGGGGACAGGTCTGTCACTGTATAACACTGGGAAACAGTGCTGGTCGGGACAGGTCTGTCACTGTATAACACTGGGGGACAGTACTGGGGTGGGGACAGGTCTGTCACTGTATAACACTGGGGTACAGTACTAGTGAGGACACGTCTATCACTCTATAACACTGGGGTGCAGTACTGGTGGGGACAGGTCTGTCACTGTATAACACTGGGGTACAGTACTGGTGGGGACAGGTCTGTCACTGTATAACACTGGGGTACAGTACAGGTGGGGACAGGTCTGTCCCTATATATCACTGGGGTACAGGACTGGTGGGGGTAGGTCTGTCACTGTATAACACTGGGGCACAGTGCTAGTGGGGGGAGGTCTGTGTCTGTATAACACTGGGGCATAGTACTGGTAGGGACAGGTCTGTCCCTGTATACACTGGGGTACAGTACTGGTGGGGGTAGGTCTGTCCCTGTATAACACTGGGGAACAGTACTGGTGGGGACAGGTCTGTCACTGTATAACACTGGAGTACAGTACTGGTGGGGACAGGTCTGTCACTGTATAACACTGGGGGGCAGTACTGGTGGTAATAGTTCTGTCACTGTATAACACTGGGGTACAGTACTGGCGGGGACAGGTCTGTCACTGTATAACACTGGGGTACAGTACTGGTGGGGACAGGTCTGTCACTGTATAACACCGGTGTACAGTGCTGGTGGGGGTAGGTCTGTCACTGTATAACACTGGGGCACAGTGCTAGTGGGGGGAGGTCTGTGTCTGTATAACACTGGGGCACAGTGCTAGTGGGGGTAGGTCTGTCCCTATATATCACTGGGGTACAGGACTGGTGGGGGTAGGTCGGTCACTGTATAACACTGGGGCACAGTGCTAGTGGGGGGAGGTCTGTGTCTGTATAACACTGGTGCATAGTACTGGTAGGGACAGGTCTGTCGCTGAATAACACTGGGGGGCAGTACTGGTGGGGACAGGTCTGTCAGTGTATAACACTGGGGAACAGTACTGGTGGGGGTAGGTCTGTCCCTGTATAACACTGCGGAACAGTACTGGTGGGGACAGGTCTGTCACTGTATAACACTGGGGGGCAGTACTGGTGGGGACACGTCTGTCACTGTATAACACTGGGGGGCAGTACTGGTGGTAATAGTTCTGTCACTGTATATCACTGGTGTACAGTACTGGCGGGGACAGGTCTGTCACTGTATAACACTGGGGGGCAGTACTGGTGGGGACAGGTCTGTCACCGTATAACACTGGGGGGCAGTACTGGTGCGGACACGTCTGTCACTGCATAACACTGGGGTACAGTTCTGGTGGGGACAGGTCTGTCACTGTATAACACCGGTGTACAGTGCTGGTGGGGGTAGGTCTGTCCCTGTATAACACAGGTGTACAGTACTGGTTGGGGCAGGTCTGTCACTGTATAACACTGGGGGGCAGTACTGGTGGGGACACGTCTGTCACTGTACAACACTGGGGGGCAGTACTGGTGGTTATAGTTCTGTCACTGTATAACACTGGGGTACAGTACTGGCGGGGACAGGTCTGTCACTGTATAACACTGGGGGGCAGTACTGGTGGGGACAGGTCTGTCACTGTATAACACCGGTGTACAGTGCTGGTGGGGGTAGGTCTGTCACTGTATAACACTGGGGTACAGGACTGGTGGGGGTAGGTCTGTCACTGTATAACACTGGGGTACAGTGCTAGTGGGGGGAGGTCTGTGTCTGTATAACACTGGGAAACAGTACTGGTAGGGACAGGTCTGACTGTATAACACTGGGGTACAGTACTGCCGGGGTTAGGTCTGTGTCTGTATAACACTGGGAGACAGGACAGGTGGGGACAGGTCTGTCACTGTATAACACTGGGGTATAGTACAGGTGGGGACAGGTCTGTCACTGTATAACACTGGGGTACAGTACTGGTGGGGGTAGGTCTGTTCCTGTATAACACTGAGGTACAGTGCTCGTGGGGACAGGTCTGTCACTGTAAAACAATGGGGTACAGTACTGGTGGGGGTAGATCTGTGCCTGTTTAACACTGGGGTACAGTACTGGCGGGGACAGGTCTGTCACTGTATAACACTGGGGTACAGTGCTGGTGGGGACAGGTCTGTCACTATAACACTGGTGTACAGTGCTAGTGGGGTTAGGTCTGTCCCTGTATAAAATTGGGAAAAGTACTGGTGGGGGCAGGTCTGTCAGTGTATAACACTGGGATACAGTACTGGTGGGGACAGGTCTGTCACTGTATAACACTGAGGTACAGTACTGGTGGGGGTAGTCTGTCCCTGTATAACACTGGGGGAACAGTACTGGTGGGGACAGGTCTGTACCTGTATAACACTGGGGTACAGTACTGGTGGGGACGAGTCTGTTACTGTATAACACTGGGGGACAGTACTGGTGGGGACAGGTCTGTCACTGTATAACACTGGAGTACAGTACTGGTGGGGACTGGTCTATGCCTGTATAACACTGGGGGACAGTACTGGTGGGGACAGGTCTGTTACTATATAACACTGGGGTACAGGACTGGTGGGGACAGGTCTGTTACTGTATAACACTGGGGTACAGTACTAGTGGGGACAGGTCTGTTACTGTATAACACTGGGGTACAGTACTGGTGGGGACAGGTCTGTCAGTGTACAACACTGGAGTACAGTACTGGTGGGGACAGGTCTGTTACTGTATAACACTGGGGGACAGTGCTGGTGGGGACAGGTCTGTTACTGTATAACACTGGGGGACAGTACTGGTGGGGACAGGTCTGTTACTGTATAACACTGGGGTACAGTACTGGTGGGGACAGGTCTGTTACTGTATAACACTGGGATACAGTACTGGTGGGGACAGGTCTGTCAGTGTACAACACTGGAGTACAGTACTGGTGGGGACAGGTCTATGCCTGTATAACACTGGGGTACAGTACTGGTGGGGACAGGTCTGTTACTGTATAACACTGGGGGACAGTACTGGTGGGGACAGGTCTGTTACTGTATAACACTGGGGTACAGTACTGGTGGGGACAGGTCTGTTACTGTATAACACTGGGGTACAGTACTGGTGGGGACAGGTCTGTTACTGTATAACACTGGGGGACAGTACTGGTGGGGGTAGGTCTGTCACTGTACAACGCTGGGGGACAGTACTGGTGGGGGTAGGTCTGTGTCTGTATAACACTGGGGTACAGTACTGGTGGGGGTAGATCTGTGCCTGTATAACACTGGGGTACAGTACTGGTGGGGGTAGATCTGTGCCTGTATAACACTGGGGTACAGTACTGGTGGGGGTAGATCTGTGCCTGTATAACACTGGGGTACAGTACTGGTGGGGAAAGGTCTGTCACTGTATAACACTGGGGTACAGTACTGGTGGGGGTAGATCTGTGCCTGTATAACACTGGGGTACAGTACTGGTGGGGACAGGTCTGTCACTGTATAACACTGGGGAACAGTACTGGTGGGGACAGGTCTGTCACTGAATAACACTGGGGTATATTACTGGTGGGGGTAGGTCTGTCACTGTATAACACTGGGGTACAGTACTGGTGGGGACAGGTCTGTCACTGTATTACACTGTTGTACAGTACTTGTGTGGACAGGTCTGTCCCTGTAAAACACTGGGGTACAGTACTGGTGGGGGTATATCTGTGCCTGTATAACACTGGGGTACAGTACTGGCGGGGACAGGTCTGTCACTGTATAACACTGGGGTACAGGGCTGGTGGGAAAAGGTCTGTCACTATAACACTGGTGTACAGTGCTAGTGGGGTTAGGTCTGTCCCTGTATAACACTGGGGAACAGTACTGGTGGGGACAGGTCTGTCACTGTATAACACTGGAGTACAGTACTGGTGGGGACAGGTCTGTTACTGTATAACACTGGGGGACAGTGCTGGTGGGGACAGGTCTGTTACTGTATAACACTGGGGGACAGTACTGGTGGGGACAGGTCTGTTACTGTATAACACTGGGGTACAGTACTGGTGGGGACAGGTCTGTTACTGTATAACACTGGGATACAGTACTGGTGGGGACAGGTCTGTCACTGTATAACACTGGAGTACAGTACTGGTGGGGACAGGTCTGTCACTGTATAACACTGGGGGGCAGTACGTGTGCGGACACGTCTGTCACTATATAACACTGGGGGGCAGTACTGGTGGGGACAGGTCTGTCACTGTTTCACACCGGTGTACAGTGCTGGTGGGGGTAGGTCTGTCCCAGTATAACACTGGGGTACAGGACTGGTGGGGGTAGGTCTGTCACTGAATAACACTGGGGTACACTGCTAGTGGAGGTAGGTCTGTGTCTGTATAACACTGGGAGACAGTACAGGTGGGGACAGGTCTGTCACTGTACAACACTGGGGTATAGTACAGGTGGGGACAGGTCTGTCACTGTATAACACTGGGGTACAGTACTGGTGGGGTAGGTCTGTTCCTGTATAACACTGAGGTACAGTGCTGGTGGGGACAGGTCTGTCACTGTATAACACTGGGGTACAGTACTGGTGAGGGTAGATCTGTGCCTGTATAACACTGGGGTACAGTGCTGGTGGGGACAGGTCTGTCACTATAACACTGGTGTACAGTGCTAGTGGGGTTAGGTCTGTTTCTGTATAACACTGGGGAACAGTACTGGTGGGGACAGGTCTGTCACTGTATAACACTGGAGTACAGTACTGGTGGGGGCAGGTCTGTCCCTGTATAACACTGGGGTACAGTACTGGTGGGGACAGGTCTGTCACTGTATAACACTGGGGTACAGTACTGGTGGGGATAGGTCTGTCACTGTATAACACTGGGGTACAGTGCTGGTGGGGGTAGGTCTGTCCCTGTATAACACTCGGGTACAGGACTGGTGGGGGTAGGTCTGTCACTGTATAACACTGGGGTACAGTGCTAGTAGGGAGTGGTCTGTGTCTGTATAACATTTGGGGATAGTACTGGTGGGAACAGGTCTGTTACTGAATTACACTGTTGTACAGTGCTACTGGGGGAGGTCTGTGCCTGTATAACACTGGGGGATAGTATTGGTAGGGACAGGTCTGTCACTGAATAACACTGGGGGGCAGTACTGGTGGGGACAGGTCTGTCACTGTATAACACTGGGGTGCAGTACTGGTGGGGTCAGGTCTGTCATTGTAGAACACTGGGATGCAGTACTGGTGGGGTCAGGTCTGTCACTGTATGACACAGGTGTACAGTACTGGTGGGGTCAGGTCCGTCCCTGTAGAACACTGGGGTGCAGTGCTGGTGGGGACTGGTCTGTCACTATATAACTCTGGGGTACAGTACTGGTGGGGTCAGGTCTGTCACTGTATGACACAGGTGTACAGTACTGGTGGGGTCAGGTCCGTCCCTGTAGAACACTGGGGTGCAGTGCTGGTGGGGACTGGTCTGTCACTATATAACTCTGGGGTACAGTACTGGTTGGGACAGGTCTGTCACTGTACAACAATGGGGTACAGTACTGGTGGGGACTGGTCTTTCACTGTATAACACTGGGGTACAGTATTGGTGAGGACGGGTCTGTCACTGTATACCACTGTTGTACTGTACTGGTGGGGACTGGTCTGTCACTGTATAACACTGGGGTACAGTACTGGTGGGGGTAGGTCTGTTCCTGTATAACACTGAGGTACAGTGCTGGTGGGGACAGGTCTGTCATTATAACACTGGTGTACAGTGCTAGTGGGGTAAGGTCTGTCCCTGTATAACACTGGGGAACAGTACTGGTGGGGACAGGTCTGTCACTGTATAACACTGGGGGGCAGTACTGGTGCGGACACGTCTGTCACTGTATAACACTGGGGGGAAGTACTGGTGCGGACACGTCTGTCACTGTATAACACTGGGGGGCAGTACTGGTGGTAATAGTTCTTTCACTGTATATCACTGGGGTACAGTACTGGCGGGGACAGGTCTGTCACTGTATAACACTGGGGTACAGTACTGGTGGGGACAGGTCTGTCACTCTATAACACTGGGGTACAGTGCTGGTGGGGGAAGGTCTGTCCCTGTATAACATTGGGGTACAGTACTGGTGGGGGTAGGTCTGTCACTGTATAACACTGGGGTACAGTGCTAGTGGGTGGAGGTCTGTGTCTGTATAACACTGGGGGGTAGTACTGGTCGGGTCAGGTCTGTCGCTGTATAACACTGGGGTACAGTACTGCGGGCTTATGTCTGTGTCTGTATAACACTGGGAGACAGTACAGGTGGGGACATGTCTGTCACTGTATAACACTGGGGTACAGTACTGGTGGGGGTAGATCTGTGCCTGTATAACACTGGGGTACAGTACTGGTGGGGGTAGATCTGTGCCTGTATAACACTGGGGTACAGTACTGGTGGGGGTAGATCTGTGCCTGTATAACACTGGGGTACAGTACTGGTGGGGACAGGTCTGTCACTGTATAACACTGGGGTACAGTACTGGTGGGGGTAGATCTGTGCCTGTATAACACTGGGGAACAGTACTGGTGGGGACAGGTCTGTCACTGAATAACACTGGGGTATATTACTGGTGGGGGTAGGTCTGTCACTGTATAACACTGGGGTACAGTACTGGTGGGGACAGGTCTGTCACTGTATTACACTGTTGTACAGTACTTGTGTGGACAGGTCTGTCCCTGTAAAACACTGGGGTACAGTACTGGTGGGGGTATATCTGTGCCTGTATAACACTGGGGTACAGTACTGGCGGGGACAGGTCTGTCACTGTATAACACTGGGGTACAGGGCTGGTGGGAAAAGGTCTGTCACTATAACACTGGTGTACAGTGCTAGTGGGGTTAGGTCTGTCCCTGTATAACACTGGGGAACAGTACTGGTGGGGACAGGTCTGTCACTGTATAACACTGGAGTACAGTACTGGTGGGGACAGGTCTGTCACTGTATAACACTGGGGGGCAGTACGTGTGCGGACACGTCTGTCACTATATAACACTGGGGGGCAGTACTGGTGGGGACAGGTCTGTCACTGTTTCACACCGGTGTACAGTGCTGGTGGGGGTAGGTCTGTCCCAGTATAACACTGGGGTACAGGACTGGTGGGGGTAGGTCTGTCACTGAATAACACTGGGGTACACTGCTAGTGGAGGTAGGTCTGTGTCTGTATAACACTGGGAGACAGTACAGGTGGGGACAGGTCTGTCACTGTACAACACTGGGGTATAGTACAGGTGGGGACAGGTCTGTCACTGTATAACACTGGGGTACAGTACTGGTGGGGTAGGTCTGTTCCTGTATAACACTGAGGTACAGTGCTGGTGGGGACAGGTCTGTCACTGTATAACACTGGGGTACAGTACTGGTGAGGGTAGATCTGTGCCTGTATAACACTGGGGTACAGTGCTGGTGGGGACAGGTCTGTCACTATAACACTGGTGTACAGTGCTAGTGGGGTTAGGTCTGTTTCTGTATAACACTGGGGAACAGTACTGGTGGGGACAGGTCTGTCACTGTATAACACTGGAGTACAGTACTGGTGGGGGCAGGTCTGTCCCTGTATAACACTGGGGTACAGTACTGGTGGGGACAGGTCTGTCACTGTATAACACTGGGGTACAGTACTGGTGGGGATAGGTCTGTCACTGTATAACACTGGGGTACAGTGCTGGTGGGGGTAGGTCTGTCCCTGTATAACACTCGGGTACAGGACTGGTGGGGGTAGGTCTGTCACTGTATAACACTGGGGTACAGTGCTAGTAGGGAGTGGTCTGTGTCTGTATAACATTTGGGGATAGTACTGGTGGGAACAGGTCTGTTACTGAATTACACTGTTGTACAGTGCTACTGGGGGAGGTCTGTGCCTGTATAACACTGGGGGATAGTATTGGTAGGGACAGGTCTGTCACTGAATAACACTGGGGGGCAGTACTGGTGGGGACAGGTCTGTCACTGTATAACACTGGGGTGCAGTACTGGTGGGGTCAGGTCTGTCATTGTAGAACACTGGGATGCAGTACTGGTGGGGTCAGGTCTGTCACTGTATGACACAGGTGTACAGTACTGGTGGGGTCAGGTCCGTCCCTGTAGAACACTGGGGTGCAGTGCTGGTGGGGACTGGTCTGTCACTATATAACTCTGGGGTACAGTACTGGTGGGGACAGGTGTGTCACTGTACAACAATGGGGTACAGTACTAGTGGGGACGGGTCTGTCACTCTATAACACTGGGGTACAGTACTGGTTGGGACAGGTCTGTCAATGTATAACACTGTTGTACAGTACTGGTGAGGATGGGTCTGTCACTGTATAACACTGGGGTACAGTACTGGTGGGGACTGGTCTTTCACTGTATAACACTGGGGTACAGTATTGGTGAGGACGGGTCTGTCACTGTATACCACTGTTGTACTGTACTGGTGGGGACTGGTCTGTCACTGTATAACACTGGGGTCCAGTACTGGGGGGGACTGGTCTGTCACTGTATAACACTGGGGTCCAGTACTGGTGGGGACATATCTGTCACTGTATAACACTGGAGTCCAGTACTGGTGGGAACTGGTCTGTCACTATATAACTCTGGGGTACAGTACTGGTGGGGACAGGTGTGTCAATGCATAACACTGTTGTACAGTACTGGTGGGGACTGGTCTGTCACTGTATAACACTGGGGTACATTACTGGTGGGGACAGGTGTGTCACTTTATAACACTGGGATACAGTACTTGTGGAGACAAGTGTGTCACGATATAACACCGGGGTACAGTACTGGTGAGGACTGGTCTGTCACTATATAACACTGGGGGACAGTATTGGTGGGGACAGGTCTGTCACTGTATAACAATATGGTACCAGTACTGGTGGGGACTGGCCTGTCACTATATAACACTGTGGTACAGTACTGGTGGGGACAGGTCTCTCATTGTATAACAATGTGGTACCAGTACTGGTTGGGACAGGTCTGTCACTGTATAACACTGGGGTACAGTACTGGTGGGGGTAGATCTGTCCCTGTATAACACTGGGGTACAGTACAGGTGGGGACAGGTCTGTCACTGTATAACACTGGGGTACAGTACTGGTGGGGACAGGTCTGTCACTGTATGACAATGTGCTAACAGTACTGGTGGGGACTGGCCTTTCACTGTATAACACTGGGGTACAGTACTGGTTGGGACAGGTCTGTCACTGTATGACACTGGGGTACAGTACTGGTGGGGACAGGTCTGTCCCTGTATAACACTGGGGTACAGGACTGGTGGGGGTCGGTCTGTCACTGTATAACACTGGGGCACAGTGCTAGTGGGGGGAGGTCTGTGTCTGTATTACACTGGGGGATAGTACTGGTGGGGACAGGTCTGTCACTGTATAACACTGGGGGGCAGTACTGGTGGGGACACGTCTGTCACTGTATAACACTGGGGGGGCAGTACTGGTGGTAATTGTTCTGTCACAGTATAACACTGGGGTACAGTACTGGCGGGGGCAGGTCTGTCACTGTATAACACTGGGGTACAGTACTGGTGGGGACAGGTCTGTCACTGTATAAGACCGGTGTACAGTGCTGGTGGGGGTAGGTCTGTCCCTGTATATCGCTGGGGTAGAGGACTGGTGGGGGTAGGTCTGTCGCTGTATAACACTGGGGAACAGTGCTAGTGGGGGGAGGTCTGTGTCTGTATAACACTGGGGGATAGTACTGGTAGGGACAGGTCTGTCGCTGTATAACACTGGGGTACAGTACTGGTGGGGACAGGTCTGTCACTGTATGACAATGTGCTAACAGTACTGGTGGGGACTGGCCTGTCACTGTATAACACTGGGGTACAGTACTGGTTGGGACAGGTCTGTCACTGTATGACACTGGGGTACAGTACTGGTGGGGACAGGTCTGTCACTGTATAACACTGGGGTACAGTACTGGTGGGGACAGGTCTGTCACTGTATAACACTGGCGTACAGTGCTGGTGGGGGTAGGTCTGTCCCTGAATATCACTGGGGTACAGGACTGGTGGTGGTAAGTCTGTCACTGTATAACACTAGGGCACAGTGCTAGTGGGGGAAGGTCTGTGTCTGTATATCACTGGGGGGTAGTACTGGTCGGGACTGGTCTGTCACTCTATAACACTGGGGTACAGTACTGGAGGGAACAGGTCTGTCACTGTATAACACTGGAGTACAGTACTGGTGGGGACAGGTCTGTCCCTGTATAACACTAGGGAACAGTACTGGTGGGGACAGGTCTGTCACTGTATAACACTGGGTGGCCAGTACTGGTGGGGACACGCCTGTCACTGTATAACACTGGGGGGCAGTACTGGCGGGGACAGGTCTGTCACTGTATAACACTGGGGGGCAGTACTGGTGGGGACAGGTCTGTCACTGTATAACACTGGGGGACAGTACTGGTGGGGACAGGTCTGTCACTGTATAACACCTGTGTACAGTGCTGGTGGGGGTAGGTCTGTCCCAGGATAACACTGGGGTACAGGACTGGTGGGGGGAGGTCTGTCCCTGTATAACACTGGGGTACAGGACTGGTGGGGGTAGGTCTGTCACTGTATAACACTGGGGTACAGTGCTAGTAGGGGGTGGTCTGTGTCTATATAACACTGGGGGATAGTACTGGTAGGGACAGGTCTGTCGCTGTATAACACTGGGGTACAGTACTGGTGGGGGTAGATCTGTCCCTGTATAACGCTGATGTACAGTGCTGGTGAGGACGGGTCTGTCACTGTATAACACTGTTGTACTGTACTGGGGGGGACTGGTCTGTCACTGTATAACACTGGGGTCCAGTACTGGGGGGGACTGGTCTGTCACTGTATAACACTGGGGTCCAGTACTGGTGGGGACAATTCTGTCACTGTATAACACTGGGGTCCAGTACTGGTGCGGATTGGTCTGTCACTATATAACTCTGGGGTACAGTACTGGTGGGGACAGGTGTGTCACGATATAACACCGGGGTACAGTACTGGTGGGGACAGGTCTGTCAGTGTATAACACTGGGGTACAGTACTGGTGGGGACTTGTCTGTCACTATATAACACTGGGGGACAGTATTGGTGGGGACAGGTGTGTCACTGTATAACAATATGGTACCAGTACTGGTGGGGACTGGCCTGTCACTATATAACACTGGGGTACAGTACTGGTGGGGACAGGTCTGTCATTGTATAACAATGTGGTACCAGTACTGGTTGGGACAGGTCTGTCACTGTATAACACTGGGGTACAGTACCGTTGGGGGTAGGTCTGTCCCTGTATAACACTGAGGTACAGTGCTGGTGGGGACAGGTCTGTCACTGTATAACACTGGGGTGCAGTACTGGTGGGGGTAGATCTGTGCCTGTATAACACTGGGGTACAGTACTTGTGGGGACAGGTCTGTCACTGTATAACACTGGGGTACAGTACTGGTGGAGACAAGTGTGTCACTATATAACACTAGGGTACAGTACTGGTGGGGACAGGTCTGTCACTGTATGACAATGTGCTAACAGTACTGGTGGGGACTGGCCTTTCACTGTATAACACTGGGGTACAGTACTGGTTGGGACAGGTCTGTCACTGTATGACACTGGGGTACAGTACTGGTGGGGACAGGTCTGTCACTGTATAACACAGGGGTACAGTGCTGGTGTGGGTAGGTCGGTCCCTGTATAACGCTGATGTACAGTGCTGGTGGGGACAGGTCTGTCACTGTATAACACTGGGGTACAGTACTGGTGGGGGTAGATCTGTGCCTATATAACACTGGGGTACAGTACTGGTGGGGGTAGATCTGTGCCTGTATAACACTGGGGTACAGTACTGGTGGGGACAGGTCTGTCACTGTTTAACACTGGGGTACAGTACAGGTGGGGACAGGTCTGTCACCGTATAACACGGGGGTACAGTACTGGTGGGGACAGGTCTGTCACTGTTTAACACTGGGGTACAGTACTGGTGGGGACAGGTCTGTCACCGTATAACACGGGGGTACAGTACAGGTGGGGACAGGTCTGTCCCTGTATAACACTGGGGAACAGTACTGGTGGAGACAGATCTGTCACTGTATAACACTGGGGTACAGTACTGGTAGGAACAGGTCTGTCACTGAATAACACTGGGGTATATTACTGGTGGGGGTAGGTCTGTCCCTGTATAACACTGGGGTACAATACTGGTGGGGGTAGGTCTGTGCCTGTATAACACTGGGGTACAGTGCTGGTGGGGACAGGTCTGTCACTGTATTGCACTGTTGTACAGTACTGGTGGGGGTAGATCTGTGCCTGTATAACACTGGGGTACAGTACTGGTGAGGACAAGTCTGTCACTGTATGACATTGGGGTACAGTGCTGGTGGGGGTCGGTCTGTCCCTGTATAACACTGGGGTACAGTACTAGTGGGGACAGGTCTGTCGCTGTATAACACTGGGGTACAGTGCTACTATGGGGAGGTCTGTGCCTGTATAACACTGGGGGATAGTATTGGTAGGGACAGGTCTGTCACTGAATAACACTGGGGGGCAGTACTGGTGGGGACAGGTCTGTCACTGTATAACACTGGGGTACAGTACTGGTGGGGACAGGTGTGTCACTGTATAACACTGGGGGATAGTGCTAGTGGGGGTAGGTCTGTCCCAGTATAACACTGGGGAACAGGACTGGTGGGGCTGGGTCTGTCACTGAATAACACTGGGGTACACTGCTAGTGGGGGGAGGTCTGTGTCTGTATAACATTGGGGGGTAGTACTTGTAGGGACAGGTCTGTCACTGTATAACACTGGGAGACAGTACAGGTGGGGACAGGTCTGTCACTGTATAACACTGGGGTACAGTACTGGTGGGGGTAGGTCTGTTCCTGTATAACACTGAGGTACAGTGCTGGTGGGGACAGGTCTGTCATTATAACACTGGTGTACAGTGCTAGTGGGGTTAGGTCTGTCCCTGTATAACACTGGGGAACAGTACTGGTGGGGACAGGTCTGTCACTGTATAACACTGGGGGGCAGTACTGGTGCGGACACGTCTGTCACTGTATAACACTGGGGGGAAGTACTGGTGCGGACACGTCTGTCACTGTATAACACTGGGGGGCAGTACTGGTGGTAATAGTTCTGTCACTGTATATCACTGGGGTACAGTACTGGCGGGGACAGGTCTGTCACTGTATAACACTGGGGTACAGTACTAGTGGGGACAGGTCTGTCACTGTATAACACTGGGGTACAGTGCTGGTGGGGGAAGGTCTGTCCCTGTATAACATTGGGGTACAGTACTGGTGGGGGTAGGTCTGTCACTGTATAACACTGGGGTACAGTGCTAGTGGGGGGAGGTCTGTGTCTGTATAACACTGGGGGGTAGTACTGGTCGGGTCAGGTCTGTCGCTGTATAACACTGGGGTACAGTACTGCGGGCTTATGTCTGTGTCTGTATAACACTGGGAGACAGTACAGGTGGGGACATGTCTGTCACTGTATAACACTGGGGTACAGTGCTGGTGGGGACAGGTCTGTCACTGTATAACACTGGGGTACAGTGCTGGTGGGGGTAGGTCTGTCCCTGTATAACACTGGGGTACAGGACTGGTGGGGGTAGGTCTGTCACTGTATAACACTGGGGTACAGGACTGGTGGGGGTAGGTCTGTCACTGTATAACACTGGGGTACAGTGCTGGTGGGGGTAGGTCTGTCACTGTATAACACTGGGGAACAGTACTGGTGGGGGTAGGTCTGTCACTGTATAACACTGGGGTACAGTGCTGGTGGGGGTAGGTCTGTCCCTGTATAACACTGGGGTACAGGACTGGTGGGGGTAGGTCTGTCACTGTATAACACTGGGGTACAGTACTGGTGGGGACAGGTCTGTCCCTGTATAACACTGGGGTACAGGACTGGTGGGGGTAGGTCTGTCACTGTATAACACTGGGGTACAGTACTGGTGGGGACAGGTCTGTCCCTGTATAACACTGGGGTACAGTGCTGGCGGGGACAGGTCTGTCCCTGTATAACACTGGGGTACAGGACTGGTGGGGGTAGGTCTGTCACTGTATAACACTGGGGTACAGTACTGGTGGGGGTAGGTCTGTCACTGTATAACACTGGGGTACAGTAGTGGCGGGGACAGGTCTGTCACTGTATAACACTGGGGTACAGTGCTGGTGGGGACAGGTCTGTCACTATAACACTGGTGTACAGTGCTAGTGGGGTTAGGTCTGTCCCGGTATAACACTGGGGTACAGTACTGGTGGGGACAGGTCTGTCACTGTATAAAACTGGAGTACAGTACTGGTGGGGACAGGTCTGTCACTGTATAACACTGGGGGACAGTACTGGTGGGGACAGGTCTGTCACTGTATAACACTGGGGGGCAGTACTGGTGCGGACACGTCTGTCACTGTATAACACTGGGGGGCAGTACTGGTGCGGACACGTCTGTCACTGTATAACATTGGGGTACAGTACTGCCGGGGTTAGGTCTGTGTCTGTATAACACTGGGAGACAGTACAGGTGGGGACAGGTCTGTCAGTGTATAACACTGGGGTATAGTACAGGTGGGGACAGGTCTGTCAGTGTATAACACTGGTGTACAGTGCTGGTGGGGGTAGGTCTGTTCCAGTATAACACTGGGGTACAGGACTGGTGGGGGTAGGTCTGTCACTGTATAACACTGGGGTACAGTGCTAGTGGGGGGAGGTCTGTGTCTGTATAACACTGGAGGGTAGTACTGGTAGGGACAGGTCTGTCGCTGTATAACACTGGGATACAGTACTGGTGGGGACAGGTCTGTCAGTGTATAACACTGGTGTACAGTGCTGGTGGGGGTAGGTCTGTCCCAGTATAACACTGGGGTATAGGACTGGTGGGGGTAGGTCTGTCACTGTATAACACTGGGGTACAGTGCTGGTGGGGACAGGTCTGTCACTGTATAACACTGGGGGGCAGTACTGGTGCGGACACGTCTGTCACTGTATAACACTGGGGGGCAGTACTGGTGGGGACAGGTCTGTCACTGTAAACACTGGGGTACAGTGCTGGTGGGGACAGGTCTGTCACTGTATAACACTGAGGTACAGTGCTGGTGGGGACAGGTCTGTCACTGTATAACACTGGGGTACAGTACTGGTGGGGACAGGACTGTCACTGTATAACACTGGGGTACAGTGCTGGTGGGGACAGGTCTGTCACTATAACACTGGTGTACAGTGCTAGTGGGGTTAGGTCTGTCCCTGTATAACACTGGGGAACAGTACTGGTGGGGGTAGATCTGTGCCTGTATAACACTGGGGTACAGTACTGGCGGGGACAGGTCTGTCACTGTATAACACTGGGGTACAGTGCTGGTGGGGACAGGTCTGTCACTGTATAACACTGGGGTACAGTACTGGTGGGGACAGGTCTGTCACTGTATAACACTGGGGGGCAGTACTGGTGCGGACACGTCTGTCACTGTATAACACTGGGGGGCAGGACTGGTGGGGACAGGTCAGTCACTGTATAACACCGGTGTACAGTGCTGGTGGGGGTAGGTCTGTCCCAGTATAACACTGGGGTACAGGACTGGTGGGGGTAGGTCTGTCACTGAATAACACTGGGGTACACTGCTAGTGGGGGGATGTCTGTGTCTGTATAACATTGGGGGGTAGTACTGGTAGGGACAGGTCTGTCACTGAATAACACTGGGGTATATTACTGGTGGGGGTAGATCTGTGCCTGTATAACACTGGGGTACAGTACTGGCGGGGACAGGTCTGTCACTGTATAACACTGGGGTACAGTGCTGGTGGGGTCAGGTCTGTCACTGTATAACACTGGGGGGCAGTACTGGTGCGGACACGTCTGTCACTGTATAACACTGGGGGGCAGTACTGGTGGGGACAGGTCTGTCACTGAATAACACTGGGGTATATTACTGGTGGGGGTAGATCTGTGCCTGTATAACACTGGGGTACAGTACTGGCGGGGACAGGTCTGTCACTGTATAACACTGGGGTACAGTGCTGGTGGGGACAGGTCTGTCACTGTATAACACTGGTGTACAGTGCTAGTGGGGTTAGGTCTGTCCCTGTATAACACTGGGGAACAGTACTGGTGGGGACAGGTCTGTCACTGTATAACACTGGGGTACAGTACTGGTGGGGGTAGGTCTGTTCCTGTATAACACTGAGTTACAGTGCTGGTGGGGACAGGTCTGTCACTGTATAACACTGGGGTACAGTACTGGTGGGGGTAGATCTGTGCCTGTATAACACTGGGGCACAGTACTGGCAGGGACAGGTCTGTCACTGTATAACACTGGGGTACAGTGCTGGTGGGGACAGGTCTGTCAGTATAACACTGGTGTACAGTGCTAGTGGGGTTAGGTCCGTCCCTGTATAACACTGGGGAACAGTACTGGTGGGAACAGGTCTGTCACTGTATAACACTGGAGTACAGTACTGGTGGGGACAGGTCTGTCACTGTATAACACTGGGGTACAGTACTGGTGGGGACAGGTCTGTCACTGTATAACATTGGGGTACAGTGCTGGTGGGGGAAGGTCTGTCCCTGTATAACATTGGGGTACAGGACTGGTGGGGGTAGGTCTGTCACTGTATAACACTGGGGTACAGTACTGGTGGGGACAGGTGTGTCACTGTATAACACTGGGGGATAGTGCTAGTGGGGGTAGGTCTGTCCCAGTATAACACTGGGGAACAGGACTGGTGGGGCTGGGTCTGTCACTGAATAACACTGGGGTACACTGCTAGTGGGGGGAGGTCTGTGTCTGTATAACATTGGGGGGTAGTACTTGTAGGGACAGGTCTGTCACTGTATAACACTGGGAGACAGTACAGGTGGGGACAGGTCTGTCACTGTATAACACTGGGGTACAGTACTGGTGGGGGTAGGTCTGTTCCTGTATAACACTGAGGTACAGTGCTGGTGGGGACAGGTCTGTCATTATAACACTGGTGTACAGTGCTAGTGGGGTTAGGTCTGTCCCTGTATAACACTGGGGAACAGTACTGGTGGGGACAGGTCTGTCACTGTATAACACTGGGGGGCAGTACTGGTGCGGACACGTCTGTCACTGTATAACACTGGGGGGAAGTACTGGTGCGGACACGTCTGTCACTGTATAACACTGGGGGGCAGTACTGGTGGTAATAGTTCTGTCACTGTATATCACTGGGGTACAGTACTGGCGGGGACAGGTCTGTCACTGTATAACACTGGGGTACAGTACTGGTGGGGACAGGTCTGTCACTGTATAACACTGGGGTACAGTACTGCGGGCTTATGTCTGTGTCTGTATAACACTGGGAGACAGTACAGGTGGGGACATGTCTGTCACTGTATAACACTGGGGTACAGTGCTGGTGGGGACAGGTCTGTCACTGTATAACACTGGGGTACAGTGCTGGTGGGGGTAGGTCTGTCCCTGTATAACACTGGGGTACAGGACTGGTGGGGGTAGGTCTGTCACTGTATAACACTGGGGTACAGGACTGGTGGGGGTAGGTCTGTCACTGTATAACACTGGGGTACAGTGCTGGTGGGGGTAGGTCTGTCACTGTATAACACTGGGGAACAGTACTGGTGGGGGTAGGTCTGTCACTGTATAACACTGGGGTATAGTGCTGGTGGGGGTAGGTCTGTCCCTGTATAACACTGGGGTACAGGACTGGTGGGGGTAGGTCTGTCACTGTATAACACTGGGGTACAGTACTGGTGGGGACAGGTCTGTCCCTGTATAACACTGGGGTACAGGACTGGTGGGGGTAGGTCTGTCACTGTATAACACTGGGGTACAGTACTGGTGGGGACAGGTCTGTCCCTGTATAACACTGGGGTACAGTGCTGGTGGGGACAGGTCTGTCACTGTATAACACTGGGGTACAGTGCTGGTGGGGGTAGGTCTGTCCCTGTATAACACTGGGGTACAGTGCTGGTGGGGGTAGGTCTGTCACTGTATAACACTGGGGAACAGTACTGGTGGGGGTAGGTCTGTCACTGTATAACACTGGGGTATAGTGCTGGTGGGGGTAGGTCTGTCCCTGTATAACACTGCGGTACAGGACTGGTGGGGGTAGGTCTGTCACTGTATAACACTGGGGTACAGTACTGGTGGGGACAGGTCTGTCCCTGTATAACACTGGGGTACAGGACTGGTGGGGGTAGGTCTGTCACTGTATAACACTGGGGTACAGTACTGGTGGGGACAGGTCTGTCCCTGTATAACACTGGGGTACAGTGCTGGCGGGGACAGGTCTGTCCCTGTATAACACTGGGGTACAGGACTGGTGGGGGTAGGTCTGTCACTGTATAACACTGGGGTACAGTACTGGTGGGGGTAGGTCTGTCACTGTATAACACTGGGGTACAGTAGTGGCGGGGACAGGTCTGTCACTGTATAACACTGGGGTACAGTGCTGGTGGGGACAGGTCTGTCACTATAACACTGGTGTACAGTGCTAGTGGGGTTAGGTCTGTCCCGGTATAACACTGGGGTACAGTACTGGTGGGGACAGGTCTGTCACTGTATAAAACTGGAGTACAGTACTGGTGGGGACAGGTCTGTCACTGTATAACACTGGGGGACAGTACTGGTGGGGACAGGTCTGTCACTGTATAACACTGGGGGGCAGTACTGGTGCGGACACGTCTGTCACTGTATAACACTGGGGGGCAGTACTGGTGCGGACACGTCTGTCACTGTATAACATTGGGGTACAGTACTGCCGGGGTTAGGTCTGTGTCTGTATAACACTGGGAGACAGTACAGGTGGGGACAGGTCTGTCAGTGTATAACACTGGGGTATAGTACAGGTGGGGACAGGTCTGTCAGTGTATAACACTGGTGTACAGTGCTGGTGGGGGTAGGTCTGTTCCAGTATAACACTGGGGTACAGGACTGGTGGGGGTAGGTCTGTCACTGTATAACACTGGGGTACAGTGCTAGTGGGGGGAGGTCTGTGTCTGTATAACACTGGAGGGTAGTACTGGTAGGGACAGGTCTGTCGCTGTATAACACTGGGATACAGTACTGGTGGGGACAGGTCTGTCAGTGTATAACACTGGTGTACAGTGCTGGTGGGGGTAGGTCTGTCCCAGTATAACACTGGGGTATAGGACTGGTGGGGGTAGGTCTGTCACTGTATAACACTGGGGTACAGTGCTGGTGGGGACAGGTCTGTCACTGTATAACACTGGGGGGCAGTACTGGTGCGGACACGTCTGTCACTGTATAACACTGGGGGGCAGTACTGGTGGGGACAGGTCTGTCACTGTAAACACTGGGGTACAGTGCTGGTGGGGACAGGTCTGTCACTGTATAACACTGAGGTACAGTGCTGGTGGGGACAGGTCTGTCACTGTATAACACTGGGGTACAGTACTGGTGGGGACAGGACTGTCACTGTATAACACTGGGGTACAGTGCTGGTGGGGACAGGTCTGTCACTATAACACTGGTGTACAGTGCTAGTGGGGTTAGGTCTGTCCCTGTATAACACTGGGGAACAGTACTGGTGGGGGTAGATCTGTGCCTGTATAACACTGGGGTACAGTACTGGCGGGGACAGGTCTGTCACTGTATAACACTGGGGTACAGTGCTGGTGGGGACAGGTCTGTCACTGTATAACACTGGGGTACAGTACTGGTAGGGACAGGTCTGTCGCTGTATAACACTGGGATACAGTACTGGTGGGGACAGGTCTGTCAGTGTATAACACTGGTGTACAGTGCTGGTGGGGGTAGGTCTGTCCCAGTATAACACTGGGGTATAGGACTGGTGGGGGTAGGTCTGTCACTGTATAACACTGGGGTACAGTGCTGGTGGGGACAGGTCTGTCACTGTATAACACTGGGGGGCAGTACTGGTGCGGACACGTCTGTCACTGTATAACACTGGGGTACAGTGCTGGTGGGGACAGGTCTGTCACTATAACACTGGTGTACAGTGCTAGTGGGGTTAGGTCTGTCCCGGTATAACACTGGGGTACAGTACTGGTGGGGACAGGTCTGTCACTGTATAAAACTGGAGTACAGTACTGGTGGGGACAGGTCTGTCACTGTATAACACTGGGGGACAGTACTGGTGGGGACAGGTCTGTCACTGTATAACACTGGGGGGCAGTACTGGTGCGGACACGTCTGTCACTGTATAACACTGGGGGGCAGTACTGGTGCGGACACGTCTGTCACTGTATAACATTGGGGTACAGTACTGCCGGGGTTAGGTCTGTGTCTGTATAACACTGGGAGACAGTACAGGTGGGGACAGGTCTGTCAGTGTATAACACTGGGGTATAGTACAGGTGGGGACAGGTCTGTCAGTGTATAACACTGGTGTACAGTGCTGGTGGGGGTAGGTCTGTTCCAGTATAACACTGGGGTACAGGACTGGTGGGGGTAGGTCTGTCACTGTATAACACTGGGGTACAGTGCTAGTGGGGGGAGGTCTGTGTCTGTATAACACTGGAGGGTAGTACTGGTAGGGACAGGTCTGTCGCTGTATAACACTGGGATACAGTACTGGTGGGGACAGGTCTGTCAGTGTATAACACTGGTGTACAGTGCTGGTGGGGGTAGGTCTGTCCCAGTATAACACTGGGGTATAGGACTGGTGGGGGTAGGTCTGTCACTGTATAACACTGGGGTACAGTGCTGGTGGGGACAGGTCTGTCACTGTATAACACTGGGGGGCAGTACTGGTGCGGACACGTCTGTCACTGTATAACACTGGGGGGCAGTACTGGTGGGGACAGGTCTGTCACTGTAAACACTGGGGTACAGTGCTGGTGGGGACAGGTCTGTCACTGTATAACACTGAGGTACAGTGCTGGTGGGGACAGGTCTGTCACTGTATAACACTGGGGTACAGTACTGGTGGGGACAGGACTGTCACTGTATAACACTGGGGTACAGTGCTGGTGGGGACAGGTCTGTCACTATAACACTGGTGTACAGTGCTAGTGGGGTTAGGTCTGTCCCTGTATAACACTGGGGAACAGTACTGGTGGGGGTAGATCTGTGCCTGTATAACACTGGGGTACAGTACTGGCGGGGACAGGTCTGTCACTGTATAACACTGGGGTACAGTGCTGGTGGGGACAGGTCTGTCACTGTATAACACTGGGGTACAGTACTGGTGGGGACAGGTCTGTCACTGTATAACACTGGGGGGCAGTACTGGTGCGGACACGTCTGTCACTGTATAACACTGGGGGGCAGGACTGGTGGGGACAGGTCTGTCACTGTATAACACCGGTGTACAGTGCTGGTGGGGGTAGGTCTGTCCCAGTATAACACTGGGGTACAGGACTGGTGGGGGTAGGTCTGTCACTGAATAACACTGGGGTACACTGCTAGTGGGGGGATGTCTGTGTCTGTATAACATTGGGGGGTAGTACTGGTAGGGACAGGTCTGTCACTGAATAACACTGGGGTATATTACTGGTGGGGGTAGATCTGTGCCTGTATAACACTGGGGTACAGTACTGGCGGGGACAGGTCTGTCACTGTATAACACTGGGGTACAGTGCTGGTGGGGTCAGGTCTGTCACTGTATAACACTGGGGGGCAGTACTGGTGCGGACACGTCTGTCACTGTATAACACTGGGGGGCAGTACTGGTGGGGACAGGTCTGTCACTGAATAACACTGGGGTATATTACTGGTGGGGGTAGATCTGTGCCTGTATAACACTGGGGTACAGTACTGGCGGGGACAGGTCTGTCACTGTATAACACTGGGGTACAGTGCTGGTGGGGACAGGTCTGTCACTGTATAACACTGGTGTACAGTGCTAGTGGGGTTAGGTCTGTCCCTGTATAACACTGGGGAACAGTACTGGTGGGGACAGGTCTGTCACTGTATAACACTGGGGTACAGTACTGGTGGGGGTAGGTCTGTTCCTGTATAACACTGAGTTACAGTGCTGGTGGGGACAGGTCTGTCACTGTATAACACTGGGGTACAGTACTGGTGGGGGTAGATCTGTGCCTGTATAACACTGGGGCACAGTACTGGCAGGGACAGGTCTGTCACTGTATAACACTGGGGTACAGTGCTGGTGGGGACAGGTCTGTCAGTATAACACTGGTGTACAGTGCTAGTGGGGTTAGGTCCGTCCCTGTATAACACTGGGGAACAGTACTGGTGGGAACAGGTCTGTCACTGTATAACACTGGAGTACAGTACTGGTGGGGACAGGTCTGTCACTGTATAACACTGGGGTACAGTACTGGTGGGGACAGGTCTGTCACTGTATAACATTGGGGTACAGTGCTGGTGGGGGAAGGTCTGTCCCTGTATAACATTGGGGTACAGGACTGGTGGGGGTAGGTCTGTCACTGTATAACACTGGGGTGCAGTGCTAGTGGGGGGAGGTCTGTGTCTGTATAACACTGGGGTACAGTACTGGTGGGGATAGGTCTGTTACTGTATAACACTGTGGTGCAGTACTGGTGGGGACAGGTCTGTCACTGTATAACACTGGGGTACAGTACTGCCGGGGTTAGGTCTGTGTCTGTATAACACTGGGAGACAGTACAGGTGGGGACAGGTCTGTCACTGTATAACACTGGGGTACAGTACTGCCGGGGTTAGGTCTGTGCCTGTATAACACTGGGAGACAGTACAGGTGGGGACAGGTGTGTCAATGCATAACACTGTTGTACAGTACTGGTGGGGACTGGTCTGTCACTGTATAACACTGGGGTACATTACTGGTGGGGACAGGTGTGTCACTTTATAACACTGGGATACAGTACTTGTGGAGACAAGTGTGTCACGATATAACACCGGGGTACAGTACTGGTGAGGACTGGTCTGTCACTATATAACACTGGGGGACAGTATTGGTGGGGACAGGTCTGTCACTGTATAACAATATGGTACCAGTACTGGTGGGGACTGGCCTGTCACTATATAACACTGTGGTACAGTACTGGTGGGGACAGGTCTCTCATTGTATAACAATGTGGTACCAGTACTGGTTGGGACAGGTCTGTCACTGTATAACACTGGGGTACAGTACTGGTGGGGGTAGATCTGTCCCTGTATAACACTGGGGTACAGTACAGGTGGGGACAGGTCTGTCACTGTATAACACTGGGGTACAGTACTGGTGGGGACAGGTCTGTCACTGTATGACAATGTGCTAACAGTACTGGTGGGGACTGGCCTTTCACTGTATAACACTGGGGTACAGTACTGGTTGGGACAGGTCTGTCACTGTATGACACTGGGGTACAGTACTGGTGGGGACAGGTCTGTCCCTGTATAACACTGGGGTACAGGACTGGTGGGGGTAGGTCTGTCACTGTATAACACTGGGGCACAGTGCTAGTGGGGGGAGGTCTGTGTCTGTATTACACTGGGGGATAGTACTGGTGGGGACAGGTCTGTCACTGTATAACACTGGGGGGCAGTACTGGTGGGGACACGTCTGTCACTGTATAACACTGGGGGGGCAGTACTGGTGGTAATTGTTCTGTCACTGTATAACACTGGGGTACAGTACTGGCGGGGGCAGGTCTGTCACTGTATAACACTGGGGTACAGTACTGGTGGGGACAGGTCTGTCACTGTATAAGACCGGTGTACAGTGCTGGTGGGGGTAGGTCTGTCCCTGTATATCGCTGGGGTAGAGGACTGGTGGGGGTAGGTCTGTCGCTGTATAACACTGGGGAACAGTGCTAGTGGGGGGAGGTCTGTGTCTGTATAACACTGGGGGATAGTACTGGTAGGGACAGGTCTGTCGCTGTATAACACTGGGGTACAGTACTGGTGGGGACAGGTCTGTCACTGTATGACAATGTGCTAACAGTACTGGTGGGGACTGGCCTGTCACTGTATAACACTGGGGTACAGTACTGGTTGGGACAGGTCTGTCACTGTATGACACTGGGGTACAGTACTGGTGGGGACAGGTCTGTCACTGTATAACACTGGGGTACAGTACTGGTGGGGACAGGTCTGTCACTGTATAACACTGGCGTACAGTGCTGGTGGGGGTAGGTCTGTCCCTGAATATCACTGGGGTACAGGACTGGTGGTGGTAAGTCTGTCACTGTATAACACTAGGGCACAGTGCTAGTGGGGGAAGGTCTGTGTCTGTATATCACTGGGGGGTAGTACTGGTCGGGACTGGTCTGTCACTCTATAACACTGGGGTACAGTACTGGAGGGAACAGGTCTGTCACTGTATAACACTGGAGTACAGTACTGGTGGGGACAGGTCTGTCCCTGTATAACACTAGGGAACAGTACTGGTGGGGACAGGTCTGTCACTGTATAACACTGGGTGGCCAGTACTGGTGGGGACACGCCTGTCACTGTATAACACTGGGGGGCAGTACTGGCGGGGACAGGTCTGTCACTGTATAACACTGGGGGGCAGTACTGGTGGGGACAGGTCTGTCACTGTATAACACTGGGGGACAGTACTGGTGGGGACAGGTCTGTCACTGTATAACACCTGTGTACAGTGCTGGTGGGGGTAGGTCTGTCCCAGGATAACACTGGGGTACAGGACTGGTGGGGGGAGGTCTGTCCCTGTATAACACTGGGGTACAGGACTGGTGGGGGTAGGTCTGTCACTGTATAACACTGGGGTACAGTGCTAGTAGGGGGTGGTCTGTGTCTATATAACACTGGGGGATAGTACTGGTAGGGACAGGTCTGTCGCTGTATAACACTGGGGTACAGTACTGGTGGGGGTAGATCTGTCCCTGTATAACGCTGATGTACAGTGCTGGTGAGGACGGGTCTGTCACTGTATAACACTGTTGTACTGTACTGGGGGGGACTGGTCTGTCACTGTATAACACTGGGGTCCAGTACTGGGGGGGACAGGTCTGTCACTGTATAACACTGGGGTCCAGTACTGGTGGGGACAATTCTGTCACTGTATAACACTGGGGTCCAGTACTGGTGCGGATTGGTCTGTCACTATATAACTCTGGGGTACAGTACTGGTGGGGACAGGTCTGTCAGTGTATAACACTGGGGTACAGTACTGGTGGGGACTTGTCTGTCACTATATAACACTGGGGGACAGTATTGGTGGGGACAGGTGTGTCACTGTATAACAATATGGTACCAGTACTGGTGGGGACTGGCCTGTCACTATATAACACTGGGGTACAGTACTGGTGGGGACAGGTCTGTCATTGTATAACAATGTGGTACCAGTACTGGTTGGGACAGGTCTGTCACTGTATAACACTGGGGTACAGTACCGTTGGGGGTAGGTCTGTCCCTGTATAACACTGAGGTACAGTGCTGGTGGGGACAGGTCTGTCACTGTATAACACTGGGGTGCAGTACTGGTGGGGGTAGATCTGTGCCTGTATAACACTGGGGTACAGTACTTGTGGGGACAGGTCTGTCACTGTATAACACTGGGGTACAGTACTGGTGGAGACAAGTGTGTCACTATATAACACTAGGGTACAGTACTGGTGGGGACAGGTCTGTCACTGTATGACAATGTGCTAACAGTACTGGTGGGGACTGGCCTTTCACTGTATAACACTGGGGTACAGTACTGGTTGGGACAGGTCTGTCACTGTATGACACTGGGGTACAGTACTGGTGGGGACAGGTCTGTCACTGTATAACACAGGGGTACAGTGCTGGTGTGGGTAGGTCGGTCCCTGTATAACGCTGATGTACAGTGCTGGTGGGGACAGGTCTGTCACTGTATAACACTGGGGTACAGTACTGGTGGGGGTAGATCTGTGCCTATATAACACTGGGGTACAGTACTGGTGAGGGTAGATCTGTGCCTGTATAACACTGGGGTACAGTACTGGTGGGGACAGGTCTGTCACTGTTTAACACTGGGGTACAGTACAGGTGGGGACAGGTCTGTCGCTGTATAACACTGGGGTACAGTACTGGTGGGGACAGGTCTGTCACTGTTTAACACTGGGGTACAGTACTGGTGGGGACAGGTCTGTCACCGTATAACACGGGGGTACAGTACAGGTGGGGACAGGTCTGTCCCTGTATAACACTGGGGAACAGTACTGGTGGAGACAGATCTGTCACTGTATAACACTGGAGTACAGTACTGGTGGGGACAGGTCAGTCACTGAATAACACTGGGGTGCAGTACTGGTGTGGACAGGTCTATCCCTGTATAACACTGGGGTACAGTACTGGTAGGAACAGGTCTGTCACTGAATAACACTGGGGTATATTACTGGTGGGGGTAGGTCTGTCCCTGTATAACACTGGGGTACAATACTGGTGGGGGTAGGTCTGTGCCTGTATAACACTGGGGTACAGTGCTGGTGGGGACAGGTCTGTCACTGTATTGCACTGTTGTACAGTACTGGTGGGGGTAGATCTGTGCCTGTATAACACTGGGGTACAGTACTGGTGAGGACAAGTCTGTCACTGTATGACATTGGGGTACAGTGCTGGTGGGGGTCGGTCTGTCCCTGTATAACACTGGGGTACAGTACTAGTGGGGACAGGTCTGTCGCTGTATAACACTGGGGTACAGTGCTACTATGGGGAGGTCTGTGCCTGTATAACACTGGGGGATAGTATTGGTAGGGACAGGTCTGTCACTGAATAACACTGGGGGGCAGTACTGGTGGGGACAGGTCTGTCACTGTATAACACTGGGGTACAGTACTGGTGGGGACAGGTGTGTCACTGTATAACACTGGGGGATAGTGCTAGTGGGGGTAGGTCTGTCCCAGTATAACACTGGGGAACAGGACTGGTGGGGCTGGGTCTGTCACTGAATAACACTGGGGTACACTGCTAGTGGGGGGAGGTCTGTGTCTGTATAACATTGGGGGGTAGTACTTGTAGGGACAGGTCTGTCACTGTATAACACTGGGAGACAGTACAGGTGGGGACAGGTCTGTCACTGTATAACACTGGGGTACAGTACTGGTGGGGGTAGGTCTGTTCCTGTATAACACTGAGGTACAGTGCTGGTGGGGACAGGTCTGTCATTATAACACTGGTGTACAGTGCTAGTGGGGTTAGGTCTGTCCCTGTATAACACTGGGGAACAGTACTGGTGGGGACAGGTCTGTCACTGTATAACACTGGGGGGCAGTACTGGTGCGGACACGTCTGTCACTGTATAACACTGGGGGGAAGTACTGGTGCGGACACGTCTGTCACTGTATAACACTGGGGGGCAGTACTGGTGGTAATAGTTCTGTCACTGTATATCACTGGGGTACAGTACTGGCGGGGACAGGTCTGTCACTGTATAACACTGGGGTACAGTACTGGTGGGGACAGGTCTGTCACTGTATAACACTGGGGTACAGTGCTGGTGGGGGAAGGTCTGTCCCTGTATAACATTGGGGTACAGTACTGGTGGGGGTAGGTCTGTCACTGTATAACACTGGGGTACAGTGCTAGTGGGGGGAGGTCTGTGTCTGTATAACACTGGGGGGTAGTACTGGTCGGGTCAGGTCTGTCGCTGTATAACACTGGGGTACAGTACTGCGGGCTTATGTCTGTGTCTGTATAACACTGGGAGACAGTACAGGTGGGGACATGTCTGTCACTGTATAACACTGGGGTACAGTGCTGGTGGGGACAGGTCTGTCACTGTATAACACTGGGGTACAGTGCTGGTGGGGGTAGGTCTGTCCCTGTATAACACTGGGGTACAGGACTGGTGGGGGTAGGTCTGTCACTGTATAACACTGGGGTACAGGACTGGTGGGGGTAGGTCTGTCACTGTATAACACTGGGGTACAGTGCTGGTGGGGGTAGGTCTGTCACTGTATAACACTGGGGAACAGTACTGGTGGGGGTAGGTCTGTCACTGTATAACACTGGGGTACAGTGCTGGTGGGGGTAGGTCTGTCCCTGTATAACACTGGGGTACAGGACTGGTGGGGGTAGGTCTGTCACTGTATAACACTGGGGTACAGTACTGGTGGGGACAGGTCTGTCCCTGTATAACACTGGGGTACAGGACTGGTGGGGGTAGGTCTGTCACTGTATAACACTGGGGTACAGTACTGGTGGGGACAGGTCTGTCCCTGTATAACACTGGGGTACAGTGCTGGCGGGGACAGGTCTGTCCCTGTATAACACTGGGGTACAGGACTGGTGGGGGTAGGTCTGTCACTGTATAACACTGGGGTACAGTACTGGTGGGGGTAGGTCTGTCACTGTATAACACTGGGGTACAGTAGTGGCGGGGACAGGTCTGTCACTGTATAACACTGGGGTACAGTGCTGGTGGGGACAGGTCTGTCACTATAACACTGGTGTACAGTGCTAGTGGGGTTAGGTCTGTCCCGGTATAACACTGGGGTACAGTACTGGTGGGGACAGGTCTGTCACTGTATAAAACTGGAGTACAGTACTGGTGGGGACAGGTCTGTCACTGTATAACACTGGGGGACAGTACTGGTGGGGACAGGTCTGTCACTGTATAACACTGGGGGGCAGTACTGGTGCGGACACGTCTGTCACTGTATAACACTGGGGGGCAGTACTGGTGCGGACACGTCTGTCACTGTATAACATTGGGGTACAGTACTGCCGGGGTTAGGTCTGTGTCTGTATAACACTGGGAGACAGTACAGGTGGGGACAGGTCTGTCAGTGTATAACACTGGGGTATAGTACAGGTGGGGACAGGTCTGTCAGTGTATAACACTGGTGTACAGTGCTGGTGGGGGTAGGTCTGTTCCAGTATAACACTGGGGTACAGGACTGGTGGGGGTAGGTCTGTCACTGTATAACACTGGGGTACAGTGCTAGTGGGGGGAGGTCTGTGTCTGTATAACACTGGAGGGTAGTACTGGTAGGGACAGGTCTGTCGCTGTATAACACTGGGATACAGTACTGGTGGGGACAGGTCTGTCAGTGTATAACACTGGTGTACAGTGCTGGTGGGGGTAGGTCTGTCCCAGTATAACACTGGGGTATAGGACTGGTGGGGGTAGGTCTGTCACTGTATAACACTGGGGTACAGTGCTGGTGGGGACAGGTCTGTCACTGTATAACACTGGGGGGCAGTACTGGTGCGGACACGTCTGTCACTGTATAACACTGGGGGGCAGTACTGGTGGGGACAGGTCTGTCACTGTAAACACTGGGGTACAGTGCTGGTGGGGACAGATCTGTCACTGTATAACACTGAGGTACAGTGCTGGTGGGGACAGGTCTGTCACTGTATAACACTGGGGTACAGTACTGGTGGGGACAGGACTGTCACTGTATAACACTGGGGTACAGTGCTGGTGGGGACAGGTCTGTCACTATAACACTGGTGTACAGTGCTAGTGGGGTTAGGTCTGTCCCTGTATAACACTGGGGAACAGTACTGGTGGGGGTAGATCTGTGCCTGTATAACACTGGGGTACAGTACTGGCGGGGACAGGTCTGTCACTGTATAACACTGGGGTACAGTGCTGGTGGGGACAGGTCTGTCACTGTATAACACTGGGGTACAGTACTGGTGGGGACAGGTCTGTCACTGTATAACACTGGGGGGCAGTACTGGTGCGGACACGTCTGTCACTGTATAACACTGGGGGGCAGGACTGGTGGGGACAGGTCTGTCACTGTATAACACCGGTGTACAGTGCTGGTGGGGGTAGGTCTGTCCCAGTATAACACTGGGGTACAGGACTGGTGGGGGTAGGTCTGTCACTGAATAACACTGGGGTACACTGCTAGTGGGGGGATGTCTGTGTCTGTATAACATTGGGGGGTAGTACTGGTAGGGACAGGTCTGTCACTGAATAACACTGGGGTATATTACTGGTGGGGGTAGATCTGTGCCTGTATAACACTGGGGTACAGTACTGGCGGGGACAGGTCTGTCACTGTATAACACTGGGGTACAGTGCTGGTGGGGTCAGGTCTGTCACTGTATAACACTGGGGGGCAGTACTGGTGCGGACACGTCTGTCACTGTATAACACTGGGGGGCAGTACTGGTGGGGACAGGTCTGTCACTGAATAACACTGGGGTATATTACTGGTGGGGGTAGATCTGTGCCTGTATAACACTGGGGTACAGTACTGGCGGGGACAGGTCTGTCACTGTATAACACTGGGGTACAGTGCTGGTGGGGACAGGTCTGTCACTGTATAACACTGGTGTACAGTGCTAGTGGGGTTAGGTCTGTCCCTGTATAACACTGGGGAACAGTACTGGTGGGGACAGGTCTGTCACTGTATAACACTGGGGTACAGTACTGGTGGGGGTAGGTCTGTTCCTGTATAACACTGAGTTACAGTGCTGGTGGGGACAGGTCTGTCACTGTATAACACTGGGGTACAGTACTGGTGGGGGTAGATCTGTGCCTGTATAACACTGGGGCACAGTACTGGCAGGGACAGGTCTGTCACTGTATAACACTGGGGTACAGTGCTGGTGGGGACAGGTCTGTCAGTATAACACTGGTGTACAGTGCTAGTGGGGTTAGGTCCGTCCCTGTATAACACTGGGGAACAGTACTGGTGGGAACAGGTCTGTCACTGTATAACACTGGAGTACAGTACTGGTGGGGACAGGTCTGTCACTGTATAACACTGGGGTACAGTACTGGTGGGGACAGGTCTGTCACTGTATAACATTGGGGTACAGTGCTGGTGGGGGAAGGTCTGTCCCTGTATAACATTGGGGTACAGGACTGGTGGGGGTAGGTCTGTCACTGTATAACACTGGGGTACAGTGCTAGTGGGGGGAGGTCTGTGTCTGTATAACACTGGGGTACAGTACTGGTGGGGATAGGTCTGTTACTGTATAACACTGTGGTGCAGTACTGGTGGGGACAGGTCTGTCACTGTATAACACTGGGGTACAGTACTGCCGGGGTTAGGTCTGTGTCTGTATAACACTGGGAGACAGTACAGGTGGGGACAGGTCTGTCACTGTATAACACTGGGGTACAGTACTGCCGGGGTTATGTCTGTGTCTGTATAACACTGGGAGACAGTACAGGTGGGGACAGGTCTGTCACTGTATAACACTGGGGTACAGTACTGGTGGGGACTGGTCTGTCACTGTATAACACTGGGGTACAGTACTGCCGGGGTTAGGTCTGTGTCTGTATAACACTGGGAGACAGTACTGGTGGGGACAGGTCTGTCACTGTATAACACTGGGGTATAGTACAGGTGGGGACAGGTCTGTCACTGTATAACACTGGGGTACAGTACTGGTGGGGGTAGGTCTGATCCTGTATAACACTGAGGTACAGTGCTGGTGGGGACAGGTCTGTCAATGTAAAACACTGGGGTACAGTACTGGTGGGGGTAGATCTGTGCCTGTATAACACTGGGGTACAGTACTGGCGGGGACAGGTCTGTCACTGTATAACACTGGGGTACAGTGCTGCTGGGGACAGGTCTGTCACTATAACACTGGTGTACAGTGCTAGTGGGGTTAGGTCTGTCGCTGTATAACACTGGGGAACAGTACTGGTGGGGACAGGTCTGTCACTGTATAACACTGGAGTACAGTACTGGTGGGGACAGGTCTGTCACTGTATAACACTGGGGGGCAGTACTGGTGCGGACACGTCTGTCACTGTATAACACTGGGGGGCAGTACTGGTGGGGACAGGTCTGTCACTGTATAACACCGGTGTACAGTGCTGGTGGGGGTAGGTCTGTCACTGTATAACACTGGGGTACAGGACTGGTGGGGGTAGGTCTGTCACTGTATAACACTGGGGTACAGTGCTAGTGGGGGGAGGTCTGTGTCTGTATAACACTGGGGTACAGTACAGGTGGGGACAGGTCTGTCACTGTATAACACTGGGGTACAGTACAGGTGGGGACAGGTCTGTCACTGTATAACACTGGGGTACAGTACTGGTGGGGACAGGTCTGTCACTGTATAACACTGGGGTACAGTGCTGGTGGGGGTAGGTCTGTCCCTGTATAACACTGGGGTACAGGACTGGTGGGGGTAGGTCTGTCACTGTATAACACTGGGGTACAGTGCTAGTGGGGGGAGGTCTGTGTCTGTATAACATTGGGGGATAGTGCTGGTGGGGGTAGATCTGTGCCTGTATAACACTGGTGTACAGTACTGGTGGGGGTAGATCTGTGCCTGTATAACACTGGGGTACAGTACTGGTGGGGGTAGATCTGTGCCTGTATAACACTGGGGTACAGTACTGGTGGGGAAAGGACTGTCACTGTATAACACTGGGGTACAGTACTGGTGGGGGTAGATCTATGCCTGTATAACACTGGGGTACCGTACTGGTGGGGACAGGTCTGTCCCTGTATAACACTGGGGAACAGTCCTGGTGGGGGTAGATCTGTGCCTGTATAACACTGGGGTACAGTACTGGTGGGGGTAGGTCTGTCCCTGTATAACGCTGATGTACAGTGCTGGTGGGGACAGGTCTGTCAGTGTATAACACTGGGGTACAGTACTGGTGGGGGTAGATGTGTGCCTGTATAACACTGGGGAACAGTACTAGTGGGGGTTGATCTGTGCCTGTATAACACTGGGGTACAGTACTGGTGTGGACAGGTCTGTCCCTGTATAACACTGGGGTACAGTACTGGTGGGGACAGGTCTGTCACTGTATTACACTGTTGTACAGTACTGGTGTGGACAGGTCTGTCCCTGTATAACACTGGGGTACAGTACTGGTCGGAACAGGTCTGTCACTGAGTAACACTGGGGTATGTTACTGGTGGGGGTAGGTCTGTGCCTGTATAACACTGGGGTACACTGCTGGTGGGGACAGGTCTGTCACTGTAAAACACCGGTGTACAGTGCTGGTGGGGGTAGGTCTGTCCCAGTATAACACTGGGGTACAGGACTGGTGGGGGTAGGTCTGTCACTGTATAACACTGGGGTACAGTGCTAGTGGGGGGAGGTCTGTGTCTGTATAACACTGCGGGGTAGTACTGGTCGGGACAGGTCTGTCGCTGTATAACACTGGGGTACAGTACTGGTGGGGGTAGATCTGTGCCTGTATAACACTGGGGTACAGTACTGGCTGGGACAGGTCTGTCACTGTATAACACTGGGGGGCAGTACTGGTGCGGACACGTCTGTCACTGTATAACACTGGGGGGCAGTACTGGTGGGGACAGGTCTGTCACTGTATAACACCGGTGTACAGTGCTGGTGGGGGTAGGTCTGTCCCAGTATAACACTGGGGTACAGGACTGGTGGGGGTAGGTCTGTCACTGAATCACACTGGGGTACACTGCTAGTGGGGGGAGGTCTGTGTCTGTATAACACTGGGGTACAGTACTGGTGGGGACAGGTCTGTCACTGTATAACACTGGGGTACAGTACTGGTGGGAGTAGGTCTGTGCCTGTATAACACTGAGGTACAGTGCTGGTGGGGACAGGTCTGTCACTGTATAACACTGGGGTACAGTACTGGTAGGGGTAGATCTGTGCCTGTATAACACTGGGGTACAGTACTGGCGGGGACAAGTCTGTCACTGTATAACACTGGGGTACAGTACTGGTGGGGGTAGATCTGTGCCTGTATAACACTGGGGTACAGTGCTGGTGGGGACAGGTCTGTAACTATAACACTGGTGTACAGTGCTAGTGGGGTTAGGTCTGTCCCTGTATAACACTGGGGAACAGTACTGGTGGGGACAGGTCTGTCACTGTATAACACTGGGGTACAGTGCTGGTGGGGGAAGGTCTGTCCCTGTATAACATTGGGGTACAGGACTGGTGGGGGTAGGTCTGTCACTGTATAACACTGGGGTACAGGACTGGTGGGTGTAGGTCTGTCACTGTATAACACTGGGGTACAGTGCTGGTGGGGGAAGGTCTGTCCCTGTATAACATTGGGGTACAGGACTGGTGGGGGTAGGTCTGTCACTGTACAACACTGGGGTACAGTACTGGTGGGGACAGGTCTGATCCTGTATAACACTGAGGTATAGTGCTGGTGGGGACAGGTCTGTCAATGTAAAACACTGGGGTACAGTACTGGTGGGGGTAGATCTGTCCCTGTATAACACTGGGATACAGTACTGGCGGGGACAGGTCTGTCACTGTATAACACTGGGGTACAGTGCTGGTGGGGACAGGTCTGTCACTATAACACTGGTGTACAGTGCTAGTGGGGTTAGGTCTGTCCCTGTATAACACTGGGGAACAGTACTGGTGGGGACAGGTCTGTCACTGTATAACACTGGAGTACAGTACTGGTGGGGACAGGTCTGTCACTGTATAACACTGGGGGGCAGTACTGGTGCGGACACGTCTGTCACTGTATAACACTGGGGGGCAGTACTGGTGGGGACAGGTCTGTCACTGTATAACACCGGTGTACAGTGCTGGTGGGGGTAGGTCTGTCCCAGTATAACACTGGGGTACAGGACTAGTGGGGGTAGGTCTGTCACTGAATCACACTGGGGTACACTGCTAGTGGGGGGAGGTCTGTGTCTGTATAACACTGGGGGGTTGTACTGGTAGGGACAGGTCTGTCGCTATATAACACTGTGGTACAGTACTGGTGGGGACAGGTCTGTCACTGTATAACACTGGGGTACAGTACTGGTGGGGGTAGGTCTGTTCCTGTATAACACTGAGGTACAGTGCTGGTGGGGACAGGTCTGTCACTGTATAACACTGAGGTACAGTACTGGTAGGGGTAGATCTGTGCCTGTATAACACTGGGGTCCAGTACTGGCGGGGACAAGTCTGTCACTGTATAACACTGGGGTACAGTACTGGTGGGGGTAGATCTGTGCCTGTATAACACTGGGGTACAGTGCTGGTGGGGACAGGTCTGTAACTATAACACTGGTGTACAGTGCTAGTGGGGTTAGGTCTGTCCCTGTATAACACTGGGGAACAGTACTGGTGGGGACAGGTCTGTCACTGTATAACACTGGGGTACAGTGCTGGTGGGGGAAGGTCTGTCCCTGTATAACATTGGGGTACAGGACTGGTGGGGGTAGGTCTGTCACTGTATAACACTGGGGTACAGGACTGGTGGGTGTAGGTCTGTCACTGTATAACACTGGGGTACAGTGCTGGTGGGGGAAGGTCTGTCCCTGTATAACATTGGGGTACAGGACTGGTGGGGGTAGGTCTGTCACTGTATAACACTGGGGTACAGTACTGGTGGGGACAGGTCTGTCACTGTATAACACTGGGGTACAGTACTGGTGGGGACAGGTCTGTCACTGTATAACACTGGGGTACAGTACTGGTGGGGACAGGTCTGTCACTGTATAACACTGGGGTACAGTGCTGGTGGGGGTAGGTCTGTCCCTGTATAACACTGGGGTACAGGACTGGTGGGGGTAGGTCTGTCACTGTATAACACTGGGGTACAGTACTGGTGGGGTTAGGTCTGTCCCTGTATAACACTGGGGTACAGTACTGGTGGGGACAGGTCTGTCACTGTATAACACTGGGGTACAGTACTGGTGGGGACAGGTCTGTCACTGTATAACACTGGGGTACAGTGCTGGTGGGGGTAGGTCTGTCCCTGTATAACACTGGGGTACAGGACTGGTGGGGGTAGGTCTGTCACTGTATAACACTGGGGTACAGTACTGGTGGGGACAGGTCTGTCACTGTATAACACTGGGGTACAGTGCTGGTGGGGGTAGGTCTGTCCCTGTATAACGCTGAGGTACAGTGCTGGTGGGGACAGGTCTGTTACTGTATAACACTGTTGTACAGTACTGGTGGGGGTAGATCTGTGCCTGTATAACACTGGGGAACAGTACTAGTGGGGGTAGATCTGTGCCTGTATAACACTGGGGTACAGTACTGGTGTGGACAGGTCTGTCCCTGTATAACACTGGGGTACAGTACTGGTAGGAACAGGTCTGTCACTGAATAACACTGGGGTATATTACTGGTGGGGGTAGGTCTGTCCCTGTATAACATTGGGGTACAGTACTGGTGGGGACAGGTCTGTCACTGTATTACAGTGTTGTACAGTACTGGTGTGGACAGGTCTGTCCCTGTATAACACTGGGGTACAGTACTGGTAGGAACAGGTCTGTCACTGAGTAACACTGGGGTATATTACTGGTGGGGGTAGGTCTGTGCCTGTATAACACTGGGGTACAGTGCTGGTGGGGGTAGGTCTGTCACTGTATAACACTGGGGTACAGTACTGGTGGGGGTAGATCTGTGCCTGTATAACACTGGGGTACAGTACTGGTGGGGATGGGTCTGTCGCTGTATAACACTGGGGTACAGTACTGGTGGGGACAGGTCTGTCACTGTATAACACTGGGGTACAGTACTGGTGGGGGTAGGTCTGTGTCTGTATAACACTGGGAGACAGTACAGGTGGGGACAGGTCTGTCACTGTATAACACTAGGGTATAGTACAGGTGGGGACAGGTCTGTCACTGTATAACACTGGGGTACAGTACTGGTGGGGGTAGATCTGTGCCTGTAAAACACTGGGGTACAGTGCTGGTGGGGACAGGTCCGTCATTATAACACTGGTGTACAGTACTGGTGGGGACAGGTCTGTCCCTGTATGACACTGGGGAACAGTACTGGTGGGGACAGGTCTGTCCCTGTATAACACTGGGGAACAGTACTGGCGGGGACAGGTCTGTCACTGTATAACACTGGGGTACAGTGCTGGTGGGGGAAGGTCTGTCCCTGTATAACATTGGGGTACAGGACTGGTGGGGGTAGGTCTGTCACTGTATAACACTGGGGTACAGTGCTAGTGGGGGGAGGTCTGTGTCTGTATAACACTGGGGTACAGTACTGGTGGGGACAGGTCTGTCACTGTATAACACTGGGGTACAGTGCTGGTGGGGGTAGGTCTGTCCCGTTATAACACTGGGGTACAGGACTGGTGGGGACAGGTCTGTCACTGTATAACACTGGGGTACAGTACTGCGGGGTTATGTCTGTGTCTGTATAACACTGGGAGACAGTACAGGTGGGGACAGGTCTGTCACTGTATAACACTGGGGTACAGTACTGGTGGGGACAGGTCTGTCACTGTATAACACTGGGGTACAGTGCTGGTGGGGGTAGGTCTGTCCCGGTATAACACTGGGGTACAGTACTGGTGGGGACAGGTCTGTCACTGTATAACACTGGGGTACAGGACTGGTGGGGACAGGTCTGTCACTGTATAACACTGGGGTACAGTGCTAGTAGGGAGTGGTCTGTGTCTGTATAACATTGGGGGATAGTACTGGTAGGGACAGGTCTGTCGCTGTATAACACTGGGGTACAGTACTGGTGGGGGTAGGTCTGTCCCTGTATAACGCTGATGTACAGTGCTGGTGGGGACAGGTCTGTCACTGTATAACACTGGGGTACAGTACTTGTGGGGGTAGATCTGTGCCTGTATAACACTGGGGTACAGTACTGGTGGGGGTAGATCTGTGCCTGTATAACACTGGGGTACAGTACTGGTGGGGAAAGGACTGTCACTGTATAACACTGAGGTACAGTACTGGTGGGGGTAGATCTGTGCATGTATAACACTGGGGTACAGTACTGGTGGGGGTAGATCTGTGCCTGTATAACACTGGGGTACAGTACTGGTGTGGACAGGTCTGTCCCTGTATAAGACTGGGGTACAGTACTGGTGTGGACAGGTCTGTCCCTGTATAACACTGGGGTACAGTACTGGTAGGAACAGATCTGTCACTGAATAACACTTCAGTATCTTACTGGTGGGGGTAGGTCTGTCCGTGTATAACACTGGCGTACAGTACTGGTTGGGACAGGTCTGTCACTGTATTACACTGTTGTACAGTACTGGTGTGGACAGGTCTGTCCCTGTATAACACTGGGGTACAGTACTGGTAGGAACAGGTCTGTCACTGAGTAACACTGGGGTATATCACTGGTGGGGGTAGGTCTGTGCCTGTATAACACTGGGGTACAGTGCTGGTGGGTGTAGGTCTGTCACTGTATAACACCGGTGTACAGTGCTGGTGGGGGTAGGTCTGTCCCAGTATAACACTGGGGTACAGGACTGGTGGGGGTAGGTCTGTCCCAGTATAACACTGGGGTACAGTGCTAGTGGGGGGAGGTCTGTGTCTGTATAACACTGGGGGGTAGTACTGGTCGGGACAGGTCTGTCGCTGTATAACACTGGGGTACAGTACTGGTGGGGACAGGTCTGTCACTGTATAACACTGGGGTACAGTACTGCCGGGGTTAGGTCTGTGTCTGTATAACACTGGGAGACAGTACAGGTGGGGACAGGTCTGTCACTGTATAACACTGGGGTATAGTACAGGTGGGGACAGGTCTGTCACTGTATAACACTGGGGTACAGTACTGGTGGGGGTAGGTCTGATCCTGTATAACACTGAGGTACAGTGCTGGTGGGGACAGGTCTGTCAATGTAAAACACCGGGGTACAGTACTGGTGGGGGTAGATCTGTGCCTGTATAACACTGGGGTACAGTATTGGCGGGGACAGGTCTGTCCCTGTATAACACTGGGGTACAGTACTGGTGGGGACAGGTCTGTCACTGTATAACACTGGGGGGGCAGTACTTGTTGCGGACACGTCTGTCACTGTATAACACTGGGGGGCAGTACTGGTGGGGACAGGTCTGTCACTGTATAACACCGGTGTACAGTGCTGGTGGGGGTAGGTCTGTCCCAGTATAACACTGGGGTACAGGACTGGTTGGGGTAGGTCTGTCACTGAATAACACTGGGGTACACTGCTAGTGGAGGGAGGTCTGTGTCTGTATAACATTGGGGGGTAGTACTGGTAGGGACAGGTCTGTCGCTGTATAACACTGGGAGACAGTACTGGTGGGGACAGGTCTGTCGCTGTATAACACTGGGGTACAGTACTGGCGGGGACAGGTCTGTCACTGTATAACACTGGGGTACAGTACAGGTGGGGACAGGTCTGTGACTGTATAACACTGGGGTATAGTACAGGTGGGGACAGGTCTGTCACTGTATAACACTGGGGTACAGTACTGGTGGGGGTAGGTCTGTTCCTGTATAACACTGAGGTACAGTGCTGGTGGGGACAGGTCTGTCACTGTATAACACTGGGGTACAGTACTGGTGGGGGTAGATCTGTGCCTGTATAACACTGGGGTACAGTACTGGCGGGGACAGGTCTGTCACTGTATAACACTGGGGTACAGTGCTGCTGGGGACAGGTCTGTCACTATAACACTGGTGTACAGTGCTAGTGGGGTTAGGTCTGTCCCTGTATAACACTGGGGGGCAGTACTGGTGGGGACACGTCTGTCACTGTATAACACTGGAGGGCAATACTGGTGCGGACACGTCTGTCACTGTATAACACTGGGGGGCAGTACTGGTGGTAATACTTCTGTTACTGTATATCACTGGGGTACAGTACTGGCGGGGACAGGTCTGTCACTGTATAACACTGGGGTACAGTGCTGGTGGGGACAGGTCTGTCACTAGAACACTGGTGTACAGTGCTAGTGGGGTTAGGTCTGTCACTGTATAACACTGGGGTACAGGACTGGTGGGGGTAGGTCTGTCACTGTATAACACTGGAGTACAGTACTGGTGGGGACAGGTCTGATCCTGTATAACACTGAGGTACAGTGCTGGTGGGGACAGGTCTGTTAATGTAAAATACTGGGGTACAGTACTGGTGGTGGTAGATCTGTGCCTGTATAACACTGGGGTACAGTACTGGCGGGGACAGGTCTGTCACTGTATAACACTGGGGTACAGTGCTGCTGGGGACAGGTCTGTCACTATAACACTGGTGTACAGTGCTAGTGGGGTTAGGTCTGTCCCTGTATAACACTGGGGAACAGTACTGGTGGGGACAGGTCTGTCACTGTATAACACTGGAGTACAGTACTGGTGGGGACAGATCTGTCACTGTATAACACTGGGGGGCAGTACTGGTGCGGACACGTCTGTCACTGTATAACACTGGGGGGCAGTACTGGTGGGGACAGGTCTGTCACTGTATAACACCAGTGTACAGTGCTGGTGGGGGTAGGTCTGTCCCAGTATAACACTGGGGTACAGGACTGGTGGGGGTAGGTCTGTCACTGAATCACACTGGGGTACACTGCTAGTGGGGGGAGGTCTGTGTCTGTATAACACAGGGGGGTACTACTGGTAGGGACAGGTCTGTCGCTGTATAACACTGGGGTACAGTACTGGTGGGGACAGGTCTGTCACTGTATAACTCTGGGGTACAGTACTGGTGGGGGTAGGTCTGTTCCTGTATAACACTGAGGTACAGTGCTGGTGGGGACAGGTCTGTCACTGTATAACACTGGGGTACAGTACTGGTAGGGGTAGATCTGTGCCTGTATAACACTGGGGTACAGTACTGGCGGGGACAAGTCTGTCACTGTATAACACTGGGGTACAGTACTGGTGGGGACAGGTCTGTCACTGTATAACACTAGGGTACAGTACTGATGGGGACAGGTCTGTCACTGTATAACACTGGGGTACAGGACTGGTGGGGACTGGTCTGTAACTATAACACTGGTGTACAGTGCTAGTGGGGTTAGGTCTGTCCCTGTATAACATTGGGGAACAGTACTGGTGGGGACAGGTCTGTCACTGTATAACACTGGGGTACAGTGCTGGTGGGGACAGGTCTGTAACTATAACACTGGTGTACAGTGCTAGTGGGGTTAGCTCTGTCCCTGTATAACACTGGGGAACAGTACTGGTGGGGACAGGTCTGTCACTGTATAACACTGGGGTACAGTGCTGGTGGGGGAAGGTCTGTCCCTGTATAACATTGGGGTACAGGACTGGTGGGGGTAGGTCTGTCACTGTATAACACTGGGGTACAGGACTGGTGGGGGTAGGTCTGTCACTGTATAACACTGGGGTACAGTGCTGGTGGGGGAAGGTCTGTCCCTGTATAACATTGGGGTACAGGACTGGTGGGGGTAGGTCTGTCACTGTATAACACTGGGGTACAGTACTGGTGGGGACAGGTCTGTCACTGTATAACACTGGGGTACAGTACTGGTGGGGACAGGTCTGTCACTGTATAACACTGGGGTACAGTACTGGTGGGGACAGGTCTGTCACTGTATAACACTGGGGTACAGTGCTGGTGGGGGTAGGTCTGTCCCTGTATAACACTGGGGTACAGGACTGGTGGGGGTAGGTCTGTCCCTGTATAACACTGGGGTACAGTACTGGTGGGGGTAGATCTGTGCCTGTATAACACTGGGGAACAGTACTAGTGGGGGTAGATCTGTGCCTGTATAACACTGGGGTACAGTACTGGTGTGGACAGGTCTGTCCCTGTATAACACTGGGGTACAGTACTGGTAGGAACAGGTCTGTCACTGAATAACACTGGGGTATATTACTGGTGGGGGTAGGTCTGTCCCTGTATAACATTGGGGTACAGTACTGGTGGGGACAGGTCTGTCACTGCATTACAGTGTTGTACAGTACTGGTGTGGACAGGTCTGTCCCTGTATAACACTGGGGTACAGTACTGCTAGGAACAGGTCTGTCACTGAGTAACACTGGGGTATATTACTGGTGGGGGTAGGTCTGTGCCTGTATAACACTGGGGTACAGTGCTGGTGGGGACAGGTCTGTCACTGTAAAACACCGGTGTACAGTGCTGGTGGGAGTAGGTCTGTCCCAGTATAACACTGGGGTACAGGACTGGTGGGGGTAGGTCTGTCACTGTATAACACTGGGGTACAGTACTGGTGGGGGTAGATCTGTGCCTGTATAACACTGGGGGGTAGTACTGGTAGGGACAGGTCTGTCGCTGTATAACACTGGGGTACAGTACTGGTGGGGGTAGGTCTGTGTCTGTATAACGCTGGGAGACAGTACAGGTGGGGACAGGTCTGTCACTGTATAACACTAGGGTATAGCACAGGTGGGGACAGGTCTGTCACTGTATAACACTGGGGTACAGTACTGGTGGGGGTAGATCTGTGCCTGTAAAACACTGGGGTACAGTGCTGGTGGGGACAGGTCCGTCACTATAACACTGGTGTACAGTGCTAGTGGGGTTAGGTCTGTCCCTGTATAACACTGGGGAACAGTACTGGTGGGGACAGGTCTGTCCCTGTATAACACTGGGGAACAGTACTGGCGGGGACAGGTCTGTCACTGTATAACATTGGGGTACAGGACTGGTGGGGGTAGGTCTGTCACTGTATAACACTGGGCTGCAGTGCTAGTGGCGGGAGGTCTGTGTCTGTATAACACTGGGGTACAGTACTGGTGGGGACAGGTCTGTCACTGTATAACACTGGGGTACAGTGCTGGTGGGGGTAGGTCTGTCCCGGTATAACACTGGGGTACAGGACTGGTGGGGACAGGTCTGTCACTGTATAACACTGGGGTACAGTGCTGGTGGGGGTAGGTCTGTCCCGGTATAACACTGGGGTACAGTACTGGTGGGGACAGGTCTGTCACTGTATAACACTGGGGTACAGGACTGGTGGGGGTAGGTCTGTCACTGTATAACACTGGGGTACAGTGCTAGTAGGGAGTGGTCTGTGTCTGTATAACATTGGGGGATAGTACTGGTAGGGACAGGTCTGTCGCTGTATAACACTGGGGTACAGTACTGGTGGGGACAGGTCTGTCACTGTATTACACTGTTGTACAGTGCTGGTGGGGGTAGGTCTGTCCCAGTATAACACTGGGGTGCAGGACTGGTGGGGGTAGGTCTGTCACTGTATAACACTGGGGTACAGTGCTAGTGGGGGGAGGTCTGTGTCTGTATAACACTGGGGGGTAGTACTGGTAGGGACAGGTCTGTCGCTGTATAACACTGGGGTACAGTACTGGTGGGGACAGGTCTGTCACTGTATAACACTGGGGTACAGTACTGCCGGGGTTAGGTCTGTGTCTGTATAACACTGGGGTACAGTACAGGTGGGGACAGGTCTGTCACTGTATAGCACTGGGGTATAGTACAGGTGGGGACAGGTCTGTCACTGTATAACACTGGGGTACAGTACTGGTGGGGACAGGTCTGTCACTGTATAACACTGGGGAGGCAGTACTTGTTGCGGACACGTCTGTCACTGTATAACACTGGGGAACAGTACTGGTGGGGACAGGTCTGTCAATGTAAAACACCGGGGTACAGTACTGGTGGGGACAGGTCTGTCACTGTATAACACTGGAGTACAGTACTGGTGGGGACAGGTCTGTCACTGTATAACACTGGGGGGGCAGTACTTGTTGCGGACACGTCTGTCACTGTATAACACTGGGGGGCAGTACTGGTGGGGACAGGTCTGTCACTGTATAACACCGGTGTACAGTGCTGGTGGGGGTAGGTCTGTCCCAGTATAACACTGGGGTACAGGACTGGTGGGGGTCGATCTGTCACTGAATAACACTGGGGTACACTGCTAGTGGAGGGAGGTCTGTGTCTGTATAACATTGGGGGGTAGTACTGGTAGGGACAGGTCTTTCGCTGTATAACACTGGGAGACAGTACAGGTGGGGACAGGTCTGTCGCTGTATAACACTGGGGTACAGTACTGGCGGGGACAGGTCTGTCACTGTATAACACTGGGGTACAGTACAGGTGGGGACAGGTCTGTCACTGTATAACACTGGGGTATAGTACAGGTGGGGACAGGTCTGTCACTGTATAACACTGGGGTACAGTACTGGTGGGGGTAGGTCTGTTCCTGTATAACACTGAGGTACAGTGCTGGTGGGGACAGGTCTGTCACTGTATAACACTGGGGTACAGTACTGGTGGGGGTAGATCTGTGCCTGTATAACACTGGGGTACAGTACTGGCGGGGATAGGTCTGTCACTGTATAACACTGGGGTACAGTGCTGCTGGGGACAGGTCTGTCACTATAACACTGGTGTACAGTGCTAGTGGGGTTAGGTCTGTCCCTGTATAACACTGGGGAACAGTACTGGTGGGGGTAGGTCTGTCACTGTATAACACTGGAGGGCAGTACTGGTGCGGACACGTCTGTCACTGTGTAATACTGGGGGGCAGTACTGGTGGTAATACTTCTGTCACTGTATATCACTGGGGTACAGTACTGGCGGGGACAGGTCTGTCATTGTATAACACTGGGGTACAGTGCTGGTGGGGACAGGTCTGTCACTATAACACTGGTGTACAGTGCTAGTGGGGTTAGGTCTGTCACTATATAACACTGGGGTACAGTGCTGGTGGGGACAGGTCTGTCACTATAACACTGGTGTACAGTGCTAGTGGGGTTAGGTCTGTCCCTGTATAACACTGGGGAACAGTACTGGTGGGGACACATCTGTCACTGTATAACACTGGGGGGCAGTACTGGTGGTAATAGTTCTTTCACTGTATAACACTGGGGTACAGTACTGGCGGGGACAGGTCTGTCCCTGTATAACACTGGGGTACAGTACTGGTAGGAACAGGTCTGTCACTGAATAACACTGGCGTATATTACTGGTGGGGGAAGGTCTGTCCCTGTATAACACTGGGGTACAGTACTGGTGGGGACAGGTCTGTCACTGTATTACACTGTTGTACAGTACTGGTGTGGACAGGTCTGTCCCTGTATAACACTGGGGTACAGTACTGGTAGGAACAGGTCTGTCACTGAGTAACACTGGGGTATATCACTGGTGGGGGTAGGTCTGTGCCTGTATAACACTGGGGTACAGTGCTGGTGGGGACAGGTCTGTCACTGTATAACACCGGTGTACAGTGCTGGTGGGGGTAGGTCTGTCCCAGTATAACACTGGGGTACAGGACTGGTGGGGGTAGGTCTGTCACTGTACAACACTGGGGTACAGTGCTAGTGGGGGGAGGTCTGTGTCTGTATAACACTGGGGTACAGTACTGGTGGGGACAGGTCTGTCACTGTATAACACTGGGGTACAGTACTGCCGGGGTTAGGTCTGTGTCTGTATAACACTGGGGTATAGTACAGGTGGGGACAGGTCTGTCACTGTATAACACTGGGGTACAGTACTGGTGGGGGTAGGTCTGATCCTGTATAACACTGAGGTACAGTGCTGGTGGGGACAGGTCTGTCAATGTAAAACACCGGGGTACAGTACTGGTGGGGACAGGTCTGTCACTGTATAACACTGGGGTACAGTACTGGCGGGGACAGGTCTGTCAATGTAAAACACTGGGGAACAGTACTGGTGGGGACAGGTCTGTCACTGTATAACACTGGAGTACAGTACTGGTGGGGACAGGTCTGTCACTGTATAACACTGGGGGGGCAGTACTTGTTGCGGACACGTCTGTCACAGTATAACACTGGGGGGCAGTACTTGTTGCGGACACGTCTGTCACAGTATAACACTGGGGGGCAGTACTGGTGGGGACAGGTCTGTCACTGTATAACACCGGTGTACAGTGCTGTTGGGGGTAGGTCTGTCCCAGTATAACACTGGGGTACAGGACTGGTGGGGGTAGGTCTGTCACTGAATAACACTGGGGTACACTGCTAGTGGAGGGAGGTCTGTGTCTGTATAACATTGGGGGGTAGTACTGGTAGGGACAGGTCTGTCGCTGTATAACACTGGGAGACAGTACAGGTGGGGACAGGTCTGTCGCTGTATAACACTGGGGTACAGTACTGGCGGGGACAGGTCTGTCACTGTATAACACTGGGGTACAGTACTGGCGGGGACAGGTCTGTCACTGTATAACACTGGGGTATAGTACAGGTGGGGACAGGTCTGTCACTGTATAACACTGGGGTACAGTACTGGTGGGGGTAGGTCTGTTCCTGTATAACACTGAGGTACAGTGCTGGTGGGGACAGGTCTGTCACTGTATAACACTGGGGTACAGTGCTGCTGGGGACAGGTCTGTCACTATAACACTGGTGTACAGTGCTAGTGGGGTTAGGTCTGTCCCTGTATAACACTGGGGAACATTACTGGTGGGGGTAGGTCTGTCACTGTACAACACTGGAGGGCAGTACTGGTGCGGACACGTCTGTCACTGTATAACACTGGGGGGCAGTACTGGTGGTAATACTTCTGTCACTGTATATCACTGGAGTACAGTACTGGCGGGGACAGGTCTGTCACTGTATAACACTGGGGTACAGTGCTGGTGGGGACAGGTCTGTCACTATAACACTGGTGTACAGTGCTAGTTGGGTTAGGTCTGTCACTGTATAACACTGGGGTACAGTGCTGGTGGGGACAGGTCTGTCACTATAACACTGGTGTACAGTGCTAGTGGGGTTAGGTCTGTCCCTGTATAACACTGGGGAACAGTACTGGTGGGGACATGTCTGTCACTGTATAACACTGGGGGGCAGTACTGGTGGTAATAGTTCTGTCACTGTATAACACTGGGGTACAGTACTGGCGGGGACAGGTCTGTCACTGTATAACACTGGGGTACAGTACTGGTGGGGACAGGTCTGTCACTGTATAACACTGGGATACAGTGCTGGTGGGGGTAGGTCTGTCCCTGTATAACACTGGGGTACAGTACTGGCGGGGACAGGTCTGTCACTGTATAACACTGGGGTACAGTACTGGTGGGGACAGGTCTGTCACTGTATAACACTGGGATACAGTGCTGGTGGGGGTAGGTCTGTCCCTGTATAACACTGGGGTACAGGACTGGTGGGGGTAGGTCTGTCACTGTATAACACTGGGGTACAGTGCTAGTAGGGAGTGGTCTGTATCTGTATAACATTGGGGGATAGTACTGGTGGGGGTAGGTCTGTCCCTGTATAACGCTGCGGTACAGTACTGGTGGGGGTACATCTGTGCCTGTATCACACTGGGGAACAGTACTGGTGGGGGTAGATCTGTGTCTGTATAGCACTGGGGTACAGTACTGGTGGGGACAGGTCTGTCACTGTATAACACTGGGGTACAGTACTGGTGGGGACAGGTCTGTAACTGTATAACACTGGGGTACAGTACTGGTGGGGGTAGGTCTGTCACTGTATAACACTGGGGTACAGTACTGGTGGGGACAGGTCTGTCATTGTATAACACTGGGGTACAGTGCTGGTGGGGGTAGGTCTGTCCCTGTATAACACTGGGGTACAGGACTGGTGGGGACAGGTCTGTCACTGTATAACACTGGGGTATAGTACTGGTGGGGGTAGGTCTGTGTCTGTATAACACTGGGAGACAGTACAGGTGGGGACAGGTCTGTCACTGTATAACACTAGGGTATAGTACAGGTGGGGACAGGTCTGTCACTGTATAAAACTGGGGTACAGTACTGGTGGGGGTAGATCTGTGCCTGTAAAACACTGGGGTACAGTGCTGGTGGGGACAGGTCCGTCACTATAACACTGGTGTACAGTGCTAGTGGGGTTAGGTCTGTCCCTGTATAACACTGGGGAACAGTACTGGTGGGGACAGGTCTGTCCCTGTATAACACTGGGGAACAGTACTGGCGGGGACAGGTCTGTCACTGTATAACACTGGGGTACAGTGCTGGTGGGGGAAGGTCTGTCCCTGTATAACATTGGGGTCCAGGACTGGTGGGGGTAGGTCTGTCACTGTATAACACTGGGGTACAGTGCTAGTGGGGGGAGGTCTGTGTCTGTATAACACTGGGGTACAGTACTGGTGGGGACAGGTCTGTCACTGTATAACACTGGGGGGGGCAGTACTTGTTGCGGACACGTCTGTCACAGTATAACACTGGGGGGCAGAACTGGTGGGGACAGGTCTGTCACTGTTTCACACCGGTGTACAGTGCTGGTGGGGGTAGGTCTGTCCCAGTATAACACTGGGGTACAGGACTGGTGGGGGTAGGTCTGTCACTGAATAACACTGGGGTACACTGCTAGTGGAAGGAGGTCTGTGTCTGTATAACATTGGGGGGTAGTACTGGTAGGGACAGGTCTGTCGCTGTATAACACTGGGAGACAGTACAGGTGGGGACAGGTCTGTCGCTGTATAACACTGGGGTACAGTACTGGCGGGGACAGGTCTGTCACTGTATAACACTGGGGTACAGTACTGGCGGGGACAGGTCTGTCACTGTATAACACTGGGGTATAGTACAGGTGGGGACAGGTCTGTCACTGTATAACACTGGGGTACAGTACTGGTGGGGGTAGGTCTGTTCCTGTATAACACTGAGGTACAGTGCTGGTGGGGACAGGTCTGTCACTGTATAAGACTGGGGTACCGTACTGGTGGGGGTAGATCTGTGCCTGTATAACACTGGGGTACAGTACTGGCGGGGACAGGTCTGTCACTGTATAACACTGGGGTACAGTGCTGCTGGGGACAGGTCTGTCACTATAACACTGGTGTACAGTGCTAGTGGGGTTAGGTCTGTCCCTGTATAACACTGGGGAACATTACTGGTCGGGGTAGGTCTGTCACTGTATAACACTGGAGGGCAGTACTGGTGCGGACACGTCTGTCACTGTATAACACTGGGGGGCAGTACTGGTGGTAATACTTCTGTCACTGTATATCACTGGGGTACAGTACTGGCGGGGACAGGTCTGTCACTGTATAACACTGGGTACAGTGCTGGTGGGGACAGGTCTGTCACTATAACACTGGTGTACAGTGCTAGTTGGGTTAGGTCTGTCACTTTGTAACACTGGGGTACAGTGCTGGTGGGGACAGGTCTGTCACTATAACACTGGTGTACAGTGCTAGTGGGGTTAGGTCTGTCCCTGTATAACACTGGGGAACAGTACTGGTGGGGACATGTCTGTCACTGTATAACACTGGGGGGCAGTACTGGTGGTAATAGTTCTGTCACTGTATAACACTGGGGTACAGTACTGGCGGGGACAGGTCTGTCACTGTATAACACTGGGGTACAGTACTGGTGGGGACAGGTCTGTCACTGTATAACACTGGGGTACAGTGCTGGTGGGGGTAGGTCTGTCCCTGTATAACACTGGGGTACAGGACTGGTGGGGGTAGGTCTGTCACTGTATAACACTGGGGTACAGTGCTAGTAGGGAGTGGTCTGTATCTGTATAACATTGGGGGATAGTACTGGTGGGGGTAGGTCTGTCCCTGTATAACGCTGCGGTACAGTACTGGTGGGGGTACATCTGTGCCTGTATCACACTGGGGTACAGTACTGGCGGGGACACGTCTGTCACTGTATAACACTGGGGTGCAGTACTGGTGGGGACAGGTCTGTAACTGTATAACACTGGGGTACAGTACTGGCGGGGACAGGTCTGTCACTGTATAACACTGGGGTGCAGTACTGGTGGGGACAGGTCTGTAACTGTATAACACTGGGGTACAGTACTGGCGGGGACAGGTCTGTCACTGTATAACACTGGGGTACAGTACTGGCGGGGACAGGTCTGTCACTGTATAACACTGGGGTACAGTACTGGCGGGGACAGGTCTGTCACTGTATAACACTGGGGTATAGTACAGGTGGGGACAGGTCTGTCACTGTATAACACTGGGGTACAGTACTGGTGGGGGTAGGTCTGTTCCTGTATAACACTGAGGTACAGTGCTGGTGGGGACAGGTCTGTCACTGTATAACACTGGGGTACAGTACTGGTGGGGGTAGATCTGTGCCTGTACAACACTGGGGTACAGTACTGGCGGGGACACGTCTGTCACTGTATAACACTGGGGGGCAGTACTGGTGGTAATACTTCTGTCACTGTATATCATTGGGGTACAGTACTGGCGGGGACAGGTCTGTCACTGTATAAAACTGGGGTACAGTGCTGGTGGGGACAGGTCTGTCACTATAACACTGGTGTACAGTGCTAGTTGGGTTAGGTCTGTCACTGTATAACACTGGGGTACAGTGCTGGTGGGGACAGGTCTGTCACTATAACACTGGTGTACAGTGCTAGTGGGGTTAGGTCTGTCCCTGTATAACACTGGGGAACAGTACTGGTGGGGACATGTCTGTCACTGTATAACACTGGGGGGCAGTACAGGTGGTAATAGTTCTGTCACTGTATAACACTGGGGTACAGTACTGGCGGGGACAGGTCTGTCACTGTATAACACTGGGGTACAGTACTGGTGGGGACAGGTCTGTCACTGTATAACACTGGGGTACAGTGCTGGTGGGGGTAGGTCTGTCCCTGTATAACACTGGGGTACAGGACTGGTGGGGGTAGGTCTGTCACTGTATAACACTGGGGTACAGTGCTAGTAGGGAGTGGTCTGTATCTGTATAACATTGGGGGATAGTACTGGTGGGGGTAGGTCTGTCCCTGTATAACGCTGCGGTACAGTACTGGTGGGGGTACATCTGTGCCTGTATCACACTGGGGAACAGTACTGGTGGGGGTAGATCTGTGTCTGTATAGCACTGGGGTACAGTACTGGTGGGGACAGGTCTGTCACTGTATAACACTGGGGTACAGTACTGGTGGGGACAGGTCTGTAACTGTATAACACTGGGGTACAGTACTGGTGGGGGTAGGTCTGTCACTGTATAACACTGGGGTACAGTACTGGTGGGGACAGGTCTGTCACTGTATAACACTGGGGTACAGTGCTGGTGGGGGTAGGTCTGTCCCTGTATAACACTGGGGTACAGGACTGGTGGGGGTAGGTCTGTCAGTTTATAACACTGGGGTACAGTACTGGTGGGGACAGGTCTGTCACTGTATAACACTGGGGTACAGTACTGGTGGGGACTGGTCTGTCACTGTATAACACTGGGGTACAGTACTGGTGGGGGTAGATCTGTGCCTGTATAACACTGGGGAACAGTACTAGTGGGGGTAGATCTGTGCCTGTATAACACTGGGGTACAGTACTGGTGGGGACAGGTCTGTCCCTGTATAACACTGGGGTACAGTACTGGTGGGGACAGGTCTGTCACTGTATAACACTGGGGTACAGTGCTGGTGGGGGTAGGTCTGTCCCTGTATAACACTGGGGTACAGTACTGGTGGGGGTAGATCTGTGCCTGTATAACACTGGGGTACAGTACTGGTGTGGACAGGTCTGTCCCTGTATAACACTGGGGAACAGTACTAGTGGGGGTAGATCTGTGCCTGTATAACACTGGGGTACAGTACTGGTGTGGACAGGTCTGTCCCTGTATAACACTGGGGAACAGTACTAGTGGGGGTAGATCTGTGCCTGTATAACACTGGGGTACAGTACTGGTGTGGACAGGTCTGTCCCTGTATAACACTGGGGTACAGTACTGGTAGGAACAAGTCTGTCACTGAATAACACTGGGGTATATTACTGGTGGGGGTAGGTCTGTCCCTGTATAACATTGGGGTACAGTACTGGTGGGGACAGGTCTGTCACTGTATTACAGTGTTGTACAGTACTGGTGTGGACAGGTCTGTCCCTGTATAACACTGGGGTACAGTACTGGTAGGAACAGGTCTGTCACTGAGTACCACTGGGGTATATTACTGGTGGGGGTAGGTCTGTGCCTGTATAACACTGCGGTACAGTGCTGGTGGGGCAGGTCTGTCACTGTAAAACACCGGTGTACAGTGCTGGTGGGGGTAGGTCTGTCCCAGTATAACACTGGGGTACAGGACTGGTGGGGGTAGGTCTGTCACTGTATAACACTGGGGTACAGTGCTAGTGGGGGGAGGTCTGTGTCTGTATAACACTGGGGGGTAGTACTGGTAGGGACAGGTCTGTCGCTGTATAACACTGTGGTACAGTACTGGTGGGGACAGGTCTGTCACTGTATAACACTGGGGTACAGTACTGGTGGGGGTAGGTCTGTGTCTGTATAACACTGGGAGACAGTACAGGTGGGGACAGGTCTGTCACTGTATAACACTAGGGTATAGTACAGGTGGGGACAGGTCTGTCACTGTATAAAACTGGGGTACAGTACTGGTGGGGGTAGATCTGTGCCTGTAAAACACTGGGGTACAGTGCTGGTGGGGACAGGTCCGTCACTATAACACTGGTGTACAGTGCTAGTGGGGTTAGGTCTGTCCCTGTATAACACTGGGGAACAGTACTGGTGGGGACAGGTCTGTCCCTGTATAACACTGGGGAACAGTACTGGCGGGGACAGGTCTGTCACTGTATAACACAGGGGTACAGTACTGGTGGGGACAGGTCTGTCCCTGTATAACATTGGGGTCCAGGACTGGTGGGGGTAGGTCTGTCACTGTATAACACTGGGGTACAGTGCTAGTGGGGGGAGGTCTGTGTCTGTATAACACTGGGGTACAGTACTGGTGGGGACAGGTCTGTCACTGTATAACACTGGGGTACAGTGCAGGTGGGGACAGGTCTGTCCCTGTATAACACTGGGGAACAGTACTGGTGGGGGTAGATCTGTGCCTGTATAACACTGGGGTACAGTACTGGTGTGGACAGGTCTGTCCCTGTATAACACTGGGGTACAGTACTGGTAGGAACAGGTCTGTCACTGAATAACACTGGCGTATATTACTGGTGGGGGAAGGTCTGTCCCTGTATAACACTGGGGTACAAAACTGGTGGGGACAGGTCTGTCACTGTATTACACTGTTGTACAGTACTGGTGTGGACAGGTCTGTCCCTGTATAACACTGGGGTACAGTACTGGTAGGAACAGGTCTGTCACTGAGTAACACTGGGGTACAGTACTGGTGGGGACAGGTCTGTCACTGTATAACACTGGGGTACAGTACTGGTGGGGACAGGTCTGTCACTGTATTACACTGTTGTACAGTACTGGTGTGGACAGGTCTGTCACTGTATAACACTGGGGTACAGTACTGGCGGGGACAGGTCTGTCACTGTATAACACTGGGGTACAGTACTGGTGGGGACAGGTCTGTCACTGTATAACACTGGGGTACAGTGCTGGTGGGGGTAGGTCTGTCCCTGTATAACACTGGGGTACAGGACTGGTGGGGGTAGGTCTGTCACTGTATAACACTGGGGTACAGTGCTAGTAGGGAGTGGTCTGTATCTGTATAACATTGGGGGATAGTACTGGTAGGGACAGGTCTGTCGCTGTTTCACACTGGGGTACAGTACTGGTGAGGGTAGGTCTGTGTCTGTATAACACTGGGGTACAGTACTGGTGGGGGTAGGTCTGTCCCTGTATAACGCTGATGTACAGTGCTGGTGGGGACAGGTCTGTCACTGTATAACACTGGGGTACAGTACTGGTGGGGGTAGATCTGTGCCTGTATAACACTGGGGTACAGTACTGGTGGGGGTAGATCTGTGCCTGTATAACACTGGGGTACAGTACTGGTGGGGAAAGGACTGTCACTGTATAACACTGGGGTACAGTACTGGTGGGGGTAGATCTGTGCCTGTATAACACTGGGGTACAGTACTGGCGGGGACAGGTCTGTCACTGTATAACACTGGGGTACAGTGCTGCTGGGGACAGGTCTGTCACTATAACACTGGTGTACAGTGCTAGTGGGGTTAGGTCTGTCCCTGTATAACACTGGGGGGCAGTACTGGTGGGGACAGGTCTGTCACTGTATAACACTGGGGGGCAGTACTGGTGGGGACTGGTCTGTCACTGTATAACACTGGGGAACAGTACTGGTGGGGACAGGTCTGTCACTGTATATCACTGGGGTACAGTACTGGCGGGGACAGGTCTGTCACTGTATAACACTGGGGTACAGTGCTGGTGGGGACAGGTCTGTCACTATAACACTGGTGTACAGTGCTAGTGGGGTTAGGTCTGTCCCTGTATAACACTGGGGAACAGTACTGGTGGGGACATTTCTGTCACTGTATAACACTGGGGGGCAGTACTGGTGGTAATAGTTCTGTCACTGTATAACACTGGGGTACAGTACTGGTGGGGACAGGTCTGTCACTGTATAACACTGGGGTACAGTTCTGGTGGGGGTAGGTCTGTCCCGGTATAACACTGGGGTACAGGACTGGTGGGGACAGGTCTGTCACTGTATAACACTGGGGTACAGTACTGCGGGGTTATGTCTGTGTCTGTATAACACTGGGAGACAGTACAGGTGGGGACAGGTCTGTCACTGTATAACACTGGGGTACAGTACTGGTGGGGACAGGTCTGTCACTGTATAACACTGGGGTACAGTGCTGGTGGGGGTAGGTCTGTCCCGGTATAACACTGGGGTACAGTACTGGTGGGGACAGGTCTGTCACTGTATAACACTGGGGTACAGGACTGGTGGGGGTAGGTCTGTCACTGTATAACACTGGGGTACAGTGCTAGTAGGGAGTGGTCTGTGTCTGTATAACATTGGGGGATAGTACTGGTAGGGACAGGTCTGTCGCTGTATAACACTGGGGTACAGTACTGGTGGGGGTAGGTCTGTCCCTGTATAACGCTGATGTACAGTGCTGGTGGGGACAGGTCTGTCACTGTATAACACTGGGGTACAGTACTGGTGGGGGTAGATCTGTGCCTGTATAACACTGGGGTACAGTACTGGTGGGGGTAGATCTGTGCCTGTATAACACTGGGGTACAGTACTGGTGGGGAAAGGACTGTCACTGTATAACACTGGGGTACAGTACTAGTGTGGACAGGTCTGTCCCTGTATAACACTGGGGTACAGTACTGGTAGGAACAGGTCTGTCACTGAATAACACTGGCGTATATTACTGGTGGGGGAAGGTCTGTCCCTGTATAACACTGGGGTACAGTACTGGTGGGGACAGGTCTGTCACTGTATTACACTGTTGTACAGTACTGGTGTGGACAGGTCTGTCCCTGTATAACACTGGGGTACAGTACTGGTAGGAACAGGTCTGTCACTGAGTAACACTGGGGTATATCACTGGTGGGGGTAGGTCTGTGCCTGTATAACACTGGGGTACAGTGCTGGTGGGGACAGGTCTGTCACTGTATAACACCGGTGTACAGTGCTGGTAGGGGTAGGTCTGTCCCAGTATAACACTGGGGTACAGGACTGGTGGGGGTAGGTCTGTCACTGTATAACACTGGGGTACAGTGCTAGTGGGGGGAGGTCTGTGTCTGTATAACACTGGGGGGTAGTACTGGTGGGGGTAGGTCTGTCACTGTATAACACTGGGGTACAGTACTGGTGGGGACAGGTCTGTCGCTGTATAACACTGGGGTACAGTACTGCCGGGGTTAGGTCTGTGTCTGTATAACACTGGGAGACAGTACAGGTGGGGACAGGTCTGTCACTGTATAACACTGGGGTATAGTACAGGTGGGGACAGGTCTGTCACTGTATAACACTGGGGTACAGTACTGGTGGGGGTAGGTCTGTTCCTGTATAACACTGAGGTACAGTGCTGGTGGGGACAGGTCTGTCAATGTAAAACACCGGGGTACAGTACTGGTGGGGGTAGATCTGTGCCTGTATAACACTGGGGTACAGTATTGGCGGGGACAGGTCTGTCACTGTATAACACTGGGGTACAGTGCTGCTGGGGAGAGGTCTGTCACTATAACACTGGTGTACAGTGCTAGTGGGGTTAGGTCTGTCCCTGTATAACACTGGGGAACAGTACTGGTGGGGACAGGTCTGTCACTGTATAACACTGGAGTACAGTACTGGTGGGGACAGGTCTGTCACTGTATAACACTGGGGTGGCAGTACTTGTTGCGGACACGTCTGTCACAGTATAACACTGGGGGGCAGTACTGGTGGGGACAGGTCTGTCACTGTATAACACCGGTGTACAGTGCTGGTGGGGGTAGGTCTGTCCCAGTATAACACTGGGGTACAGGACTGGTGGAGGTAGGTCTGTCACTGAATAACACTGGGGTACACTGCTAGTGGAGGGAGGTCTGTGTCTGTATAACATTGGGGGGTAGTACTGGGAGGGACAGGTCTGTCGCTGTATAACACTGGGGTACAGTACTGGCGGGGACAGGTCTGTCACTGTATAACACTGGGGTACAGTACAGGTGGGGACAGGTCTGTCACTGTATAACACTGGGGTACACTTCTGGTGGGGGGAGGTCTGTGTCTGTATAACACTGGGGTACAGTACTGGTGGGGACAGGTCTGTCACTGTATAACACTGGGGTACAGTGCAGGTGGGGACAGGTCTGTCCCTGTATAACACTGGGGAACAGTACTGGTGGGGGTAGATCTGTGCCTGTATAACACTGGGGTACAGTACTGGTGTGGACAGGTCTGTCCCTGTATAACACTGGGGTACAGTACTGGTAGGAACAGGTCTGTCACTGAATAACACTGGCGTATATTACTGGTGGGGGAAGGTCTGTCCCTGTATAACACTGGGGTACAAAACTGGTGGGGACAGGTCTGTCACTGTATTACACTGTTGTACAGTACTGGTGTGGACAGGTCTGTCCCTGTATAACACTGGGGTACAGTACTGGTAGGAACAGGTCTGTCACTGAGTAACACTGGGGTACAGTACTGGTGGGGACAGGTCTGTCACTGTATAACACTGGGGTACAGTACTGGTGGGGACAGGTCTGTCACTGTATTACACTGTTGTACAGTACTGGTGTGGACAGGTCTGTCACTGTATAACACTGGGGTACAGTACTGGCGGGGACAGGTCTGTCACTGTATAACACTGGGGTACAGTACTGGTGGGGACAGGTCTGTCACTGTATAACACTGGGGTACAGTGCTGGTGGGGGTAGGTCTGTCCCTGTATAACACTGGGGTACAGGACTGGTGGGGGTAGGTCTGTCACTGTATAACACTGGGGTACAGTGCTAGTAGGGAGTGGTCTGTATCTGTATAACATTGGGGGATAGTACTGGTAGGGACAGGTCTGTCGCTGTTTCACACTGGGGTACAGTACTGGTGAGGGTAGGTCTGTGTCTGTATAACACTGGGGTACAGTACTGGTGGGGGTAGGTCTGTCCCTGTATAACGCTGATGTACAGTGCTGGTGGGGACAGGTCTGTCACTGTATAACACTGGGGTACAGTACTGGTGGGGGTAGATCTGTGCCTGTATAACACTGGGGTACAGTACTGGTGGGGGTAGATCTGTGCCTGTATAACACTGGGGTACAGTACTGGTGGGGAAAGGACTGTCACTGTATAACACTGGGGTACAGTACTGGTGGGGGTAGATCTGTGCCTGTATAACACTGGGGTACAGTACTGGCGGGGACAGGTCTGTCACTGTATAACACTGGGGTACAGTGCTGCTGGGGACAGGTCTGTCACTATAACACTGGTGTACAGTGCTAGTGGGGTTAGGTCTGTCCCTGTATAACACTGGGGGGCAGTACTGGTGGGGACAGGTCTGTCACTGTATAACACTGGGGGGCAGTACTGGTGGGGACTGGTCTGTCACTGTATAACACTGGGGAACAGTACTGGTGGGGACAGGTCTGTCACTGTATATCACTGGGGTACAGTACTGGCGGGGACAGGTCTGTCACTGTATAACACTGGGGTACAGTGCTGGTGGGGACAGGTCTGTCACTATAACACTGGTGTACAGTGCTAGTGGGGTTAGGTGTGTCCCTGTATAACACTGGGGAACAGTACTGGTGGGGACATTTCTGTCCCTGTATAACACTGGGGTACAGTACTGGTGGGGACAGGTCTGTCACTGTATAACACTGGGGTACAGTTCTGGTGGGGGTAGGTCTGTCCCGGTATAACACTGGGGTACAGGACTGGTGGGGACAGGTCTGTCACTGTATAACACTGGGGTACAGTACTGCGGGGTTATGTCTGTGTCTGTATAACACTGGGAGACAGTACAGGTGGGGACAGGTCTGTCACTGTATAACACTGGGGTACAGTACTGGTGGGGACAGGTCTGTCACTGTATAACACTGGGGTACAGTGCTGGTGGGGGTAGGTCTGTCCCGGTATAACACTGGGGTACAGTACTGGTGGGGACAGGTCTGTCACTGTATAACACTGGGGTACAGGACTGGTGGGGGTAGGTCTGTCACTGTATAACACTGGGGTACAGTGCTAGTAGGGAGTGGTCTGTGTCTGTATAACATTGGGGGATAGTACTGGTAGGGACAGGTCTGTCGCTGTATAACACTGGGGTACAGTACTGGTGGGGGTAGGTCTGTCCCTGTATAACGCTGATGTACAGTGCTGGTGGGGACAGGTCTGTCACTGTATAACACTGGGGTACAGTACTGGTGGGGGTAGATCTGTGCCTGTATAACACTGGGGTACAGTACTGGTGGGGGTAGATCTGTGCCTGTATAACACTGGGGTACAGTACTGGTGGGGAAAGGACTGTCACTGTATAACACTGGGGTACAGTACTAGTGTGGACAGGTCTGTCCCTGTATAACACTGGGGTACAGTACTGGTAGGAACAGGTCTGTCACTGAATAACACTGGCGTATATTACTGGTGGGGGAAGGTCTGTCCCTGTATAACACTGGGGTACAGTACTGGTGGGGACAGGTCTGTCACTGTATTACACTGTTGTACAGTACTGGTGTGGACAGGTCTGTCCCTGTATAACACTGGGGTACAGTACTGGTAGGAACAGGTCTGTCACTGAGTAACACTGGGGTATATCACTGGTGGGGGTAGGTCTGTGCCTGTATAACACTGGGGTACAGTGCTGGTGGGGACAGGTCTGTCACTGTATAACACCGGTGTACAGTGCTGGTAGGGGTAGGTCTGTCCCAGTATAACACTGGGGTACAGGACTGGTGGGGGTAGGTCTGTCACTGTATAACACTGGGGTACAGTGCTAGTGGGGGGAGGTCTGTGTCTGTATAACACTGGGGGGTAGTACTGGTGGGGGTAGGTCTGTCACTGTATAACACTGGGGTACAGTACTGGTGGGGACAGGTCTGTCGCTGTATAACACTGGGGTACAGTACTGCCGGGGTTAGGTCTGTGTCTGTATAACACTGGGAGACAGTACAGGTGGGGACAGGTCTGTCACTGTATAACACTGGGGTATAGTACAGGTGGGGACAGGTCTGTCACTGTATAACACTGGGGTACAGTACTGGTGGGGACAGGTCTGTCAATGTAAAACACCGGGGTACAGTACTGGTGGGGGTAGATCTGTGCCTGTATAACACTGGGGTACAGTATTGGCGGGGACAGGTCTGTCACTGTATAACACTGGGGTACAGTGCTGCTGGGGAGAGGTCTGTCACTATAACACTGGTGTACAGTGCTAGTGGGGTTAGGTCTGTCCCTGTATAACACTGGGGAACAGTACTGGTGGGGACAGGTCTGTCACTGTATAACACTGGAGTACAGTACTGGTGGGGACAGGTCTGTCACTGTATAACACTGGGGTGGCAGTACTTGTTGCGGACACGTCTGTCACAGTATAACACTGGGGGGCAGTACTGGTGGGGACAGGTCTGTCACTGTATAACACCGGTGTACAGTGCTGATGGGGGTAGGTCTGTCCCAGTATAACACTGGGGTACAGGACTGGTGGAGGTAGGTCTGTCACTGAATAACACTGGGGTACACTGCTAGTGGAGGGAGGTCTGTGTCTGTATAACATTGGGGGGTAGTACTGGTAGGGACAGGTCTGTCGCTGTATAACACTGGGGTACAGTACTGGCGGGGACAGGTCTGTCACTGTATAACACTGGGGTATAGTACAGGTGGGGACAGGTCTGTCACTGTATAACACTGGGGTACACTTCTGGTGGGGGTAGATCTGTGCCTGTATAACACTGGGGTACAGTACTGGCGGGGACAGGTCTGTCACTGTATAACACTGGGGTACAGTGCTGCTGGGGACAGGTCTGTCACTATAACACTGGTGTACAGTGCTAGTGGGGTTAGGTCTGTCCCTGTATAACACTGGGGAACAGTACTGGTGGGGGTAGGTCTGTCACTGTATAACACTGGAGGGCAGTACTGGTGCGGACACGTCTGTCACTGTATAACACTGGGGGGCAGTACTGGTGGTAATACTTCTGTCACTCTATATCACTGGGGTACAGTACTGGCGGGGACAGGTCTGTCACTGTATAACACTGGGGTACAGTGCTGGTGGGGACAGGTCTGTCACTATAACACTGGTGTACAGTGCTAGTGGGGTTAGGTCTGTCACTGTATAACACTGGGGTACAGTGCTAGTGGGGACAGGTCTGTCACTATAACACTGGTGTACAGTGCTAGTGGGGTTAGGTCTGTCCCTGTATAACACTGGGGAACAGTACTGGTGGGGACACATCTGTCACTGTATAACACTGGGGGGCAGTACTGGTGGTAATAGTTCTGTCACTGTATAACACTGGGGTACAGTACTGGCGGGGACAGGTCTGTCACTGTATAACACTGGGGTACAGTACTGGTGGGGACAGGTCTGTCACTGTATAACACTGGGGTACAGTGCTGGTGGGGGTAGGTCTGTCCCTGTATAACACTGGGGTACAGGACTGGTGGGGGTAGGTCTGTCACTGTATAACACTGGGGTACAGTGCTAGTAGGGAGTGGTCTGTATCTGTATAACATTGGGGGATAGTACTGGTAGGGACAGGTCTGTCGCTGTTTCACACTGGGGTACAGTACTGGTGAGGGTAGGTCTGTGTCTGTATAACACTGGGGTACAGTACTGGTGGGGGTAGGTCTGTCCCTGTATAACGCTGATGTACAGTGCTGGTGGGGACAGGTCTGTCACTGTATAACACTGGGGTACAGTACTGGTGGGGGTAGATCTGTGCCTGTATAACACTGGGGTACAGTACTGGTGGGGGTAGATCTGTGCCTGTATAACACTGGGGTACAGTACTGGCGGGGACAGGTCTGTCACTGTATAACACTGGGGTACAGTGCTGCTGGGGACAGGTCTGTCACTATAACACTGGTGTACAGTGCTAGTGGGGTTAGGTCTGTCCCTGTATAACACTGGGGAACAGTACTGGTGGGGGTAGGTCTGTCACTGTATAACACTGGAGGGCAGTACTGGTGCGGACACGTCTGTCACTGTATAACACTGGGGGGCAGTACTGGTGGTAATACTTCTGTCACTGTATATCACTGGGGTACAGTACTGGCGGGGACAGGTCTGTCACTGTATAACACTGGGGTACAGTGCTGGTGGGGACAGGTCTGTCACTATAACACTGGTGTACAGTGCTAGTTGGGTTAGGTCTGTCACTGTATAACACTGGGGTATAGTGCTGGTGGGGACAGGTCTGTCACTATAACACTGGTGTACAGTGCTAGTGGGGTTAGGTCTGTCCCTGTATAACACTGGGGAACAGTACTGGTGGGGACATGTCTGTCACTGTATAACACTGGGGGGCAGTACTGGTGGTAATAGTTCTGTCACTGTATAACACTGAGGTACAGTACTGGCGGGGACAGGTCTGTCACTGTATAACACTGGGGTACAGTGCTTGTGGGGGTAGGTCTGTCCCGGTATAACACTGGGGTACAGGACTGGTGGGGACAGGTCTGTCACTGTATAACACTGGGGTACAGTACTGCGGGGTTATGTCTGTGTCTGTATAACACTGGGAGACAGTACAGGTGGGGACAGGTCTGTCACTGTATAACACTGGGGTACAGTACTGGTGGGGACAGGTCTGTCACTGTATAACACTGGGGTACAGTGCTGGTGGGGGTAGGTCTGTCCCGGTATAACACTGGGGTACAGTACTGGTGGGGACAGGTCTGTCACTGTATAACACTGGGGTACAGGACTGGTGGGGGTAGGTCTGTCACTGTATAACACTGGGGTACAGTGCTAGTAGGGAGTGGTCTGTGTCTGTATAACATTGGGGGATAGTACTGGTAGGGACAGGTCTGTCGCTGTATAACACTGGGGTACAGTACTGGTGGGGGTAGGTCTGTCCCTGTATAACGCTGATGTACAGTGCTGGTGGGGACAGGTCTGTCACTGTATAACACTGGGGTACAGTACTGGTGGGTGTAGATCTGTGCCTGTATAACACTGGGGTACAGTACTGGTGGGGGTAGATCTGTGCCTGTATAACACTGGGGTACAGTACTGGTGGGGAAAGGACTGTCACTGTATAACACTGGGGTACAGTACTAGTGTGGACAGGTCTGTCCCTGTATAACACTGGGGTACAGTACTGGTAGGAACAGGTCTGTCACTGAATAACACTGGCGTATATTACTGGTGGGGGAAGGTCTGTCCCTGTATAACACTGGGGTACAGTACTGGTGGGGACAGGTCTGTCACTGTATTACACTGTTGTACAGTACTGGTGTGGACAGGTCTGCCCCTGTATAACACTGGGGTACAGGACTGGTAGGAACAGGTCTGTCACTGAGTAACACTGGGGTATATCACTGGTGGGGGTAGGTCTGTGCCTGTATAACACTGGGGTACAGTGCTGGTGGGGACAGGTCTGTCACTGTATAACACTGGGGTACAGTACAGGTGGGGACAGGTCTGTCACTGTATAACACTGGGGTATAGTACAGGTGGGGACAGGTCTGTCACTGTATAACACTGGGGTACAGTACTGGCGGGGACAGGTCTGTCACTGTATAACACTGGGGTACAGTACAGGTGGGGACAGGTCTGTCACTGTATAACACTGGGGTATAGTACAGGTGGGGACAGGTCTGTCACTGTATAACACTGGGGTACACTTCTGGTGGGGGTAGATCTGTGCCTGTATAACACTGGGGTACAGTACTGGCGGGGACAGGTCTGTCACTGTATAACACTGGGGTACAGTGCTGCTGGGGACAGGTCTGTCACTATAACACTGGTGTACAGTGCTAGTGGGGTTAGGTCTGTCCCTGTATAACACTGGGGTACAGTACTGGTGGGGGTAGGTCTGATCCTGTATAACACTGAGGTACAGTGCTGGTGGGGACAGGTCTGTCAATGTAAAACACCGGGGTACAGTACTGGTGGGGGTAGATCTGTGCCTGTATAACACTGGGGTACAGTGCTGCTGGGGAGAGGTCTGTCACTATAACACTGGTGTACAGTGCTAGTGGGGTTAGGTCTGTCCCTGTATAACACTGGGGAACAGTACTGGTGGGGACAGGTCTGTCACTGTATAACACTGGAGTACAGTACTGGTGGGGACAGGTCTGTCACTGTATAACACTGGGGGGGCAGTACTTGTAGCGGACACGTCTGTCACTTTATAACACTGGGGGGCAGTACTGGTGGGGACAGGTCTGTCACTGTATAACACCGGTGTACAGTGCTGGTGGGGGTAGGTCTGTCCCAGTATAACACTGGGGTACAGGACTGGTGGAGGTAGGTCTGTCACTGAATAACACTGGGGTACACTGCTAGTGGAGGGAGGTCTGTGTCTGTATAACATTGGGGGGTAGTACTGGTAGGGACAGGTCTGTCGCTGTATAACACTGGGGTACAGTACTGGCGGGAACAGGTCTGTCACTGTATAACACTGGCGACAGTACAGGTGGGGACAGGTCTGTCACTGTATAACACTGGGGTATAGTACAGGTGGGGACAGGTCTGTCACTGTATAACACTGGGGTACACTTCTGGTGGGGGTAGGTCTGTGCCTGTATAACACTGGGGTACAGTACTGGCGGGGACAGGTCTGTCACTGTATAACACTGGGGTACAGTGCTGCTGGGGACAGGTCTGTCACTATAACACTGGTGTACAGTGCTAGTGGGGTTAGGTCTGTCCCTGTATAACACTGGGGAACAGTACTGGTGGGGGTAGGTCTGTCACTGTATAACACTGGAGGGCAGTACTGGTGCGGACACGTCTGTCACTGTATAACACTGGGGGGCAGTACTGGTGGTAATACTTCTGTCACTCTATATCACTGGGGTACAGTACTGGCGGGGACAGGTCTGTCACTGTATAACACTGGGGTACAGTGCTGGTGGGGACAGGTCTGTCACTATAACACTGGTGTACAGTGCTAGTGGGGTTAGGTCTGTCACTGTATAACACTGGGGTACAGTGCTGGTGGGGACAGGTCTGTCACTATAACACTGGTGTACAGTGCTAGTGGGGTTAGGTTTGTCCCTGTATAACACTGGGGAACAGTACTGGTGGGGACACATCTGTCACTGTATAACACTGGGGGGCAGTACTGGTGGTAATAGTTCTGTCACTGTATAACACTGGGGTACAGTACTGGCGGGGACAGGTCTGTCACTGTATAACACTGAGGTACAGTACTGATGGGGACAGGTCTGTCCCTGTATAACACTGGGGTACAGTACTGGTGGGGACAGGTCTGTCACTGTATAACACTGGGGGGCAGGACTGGTGGGGGTAGGTCTGTCACTGTATAACACTGGGGTACAGTGCTGGTGGGGGTAGGTCTGTCCCTGTATAACAATGGGGTACAGGACTGGTGGGGGTAGGTCTGTCACTGTATAACACTGGGGTACAGTGCTAGTAGGGAGTGGTCTGTATCTGTATAACATTGGGGGATAGTACTGGTCGGGACAGGTCTGTCGCTGTTTCACACTGGGGTACAGTACTGGTGAGGGTAGGTCTGTGTCTGTATAACACTGGGGTACAGTACTGGTGGGGACAGGTCTGTCACTGTATAACGCTGATGTACAGTACAGGTGGGGACAGGTCTGTCCCTGTATAACACTGGGGAACAGTACTGGTGGGGGTAGATCTGTGCCTGTATAACACTGGGGTACAGTACGGGTGTGGACAGGTCTGTCCCTGTATAACACTGGGGTACAGTACTGGTAGGAACAGGTCTGTCACTGAATAACACTGGGGTATATTACTGGTGGGGACAGGTCTGTGCCTGTATAACACTGGTGTACAGTGCTGGTGGGGGTAGGTCTGTCACTGTATAACACCGGTGTACAGTGCTGGTGGGGGTAGGTCTGTCCCAGTATAACACTGGGGTACAGGACTGGTGGGGGTAGGTCTGTCACTGTATAACACTGGGGTACAGTGCTAGTGGGGGGAGGTCTGTGTCTGTATAACACTGGGGGGTAGTACTGGTAGGGACAGGTCTGTCGCTGAAAAACACTGGGGTACAGTACTGCCGGGGTTAGGTCCGTGTCTGTATAACACTGGGAGACAGTACTGGTGGGGACAGGTCTGTCACTGTATAACACTGGGGTATAGTACAGGTGGGGACAGGTCTGTCACTGTATAACACTGGGGTACAGTACTGGTGGGGGTAGGTCTGTTCCTGTATAACACTGAGGTACAGTGCTGGTGGGGACAGGTCTGTCACTGTATAACACTGGGGTACTGTACTGGTGGGGGTAGATCTGTGCCTGTATAACACTGGGGTACAGTACTGGCGGGGGCAGGTCTGTCACTGTATAACACTGGGGTACAGTGCTGCTGGGGACAGGTCTGTCACCATAACACTGGTGTACAGTGCTAGTGGGTTTAGGTCTGTCCCTGTATAACACTGGGGGGCAGTACTGGTGCGGACACGTCTGTCACTGTATAACACTGGGGGGCAGTACTGGTGGTAATAGTTCTGTCACTGTATACCACTGGGGTACAGTACTGGCGGGGACAGGTCTGTCACTGTATAACACTGGGGTACAGTGCTGGTGGGGACAGGTCTGTCACTATAACACTGGTGTACAGTGCTAGTGGGGTTAGGTCTGTCACTGTATAACACTGGGGTACAGTGCTGGTGGGGACAGGTCTGTCACTATAACACTGGTGTACAGTGCTAGTGGGGTTAGGTCTGTCCCTGTATAACACTGGGGAACAGTACTGGTGGGGACACGTCTGTCACTGTATAACACTGGGGTGCAGTACTGGTGGTAATAGTTCTGTCACTGTATAACACTGGGGTACAGTACTGGCGGGGACAGGTCTGTCACTGTATAACACTGGGGTACAGTGCTGGTGGGGACAGGTCTGTCACTGTATAACACTGGGGTACAGTGCTGGTGGGGCTAGGTCTGTCCCTGTATAACACTGGGGTACAGGACTGGTGGGGACAGGTCTGTCACTGTATAACACTGGGGTACAGTACTGGTGGGGGTAGATCTGTGCCTGTATAACACTGGGGTACAGTACTGGTGGGGGTAGATCTGTGCCTGTATAACACTGGGGTACAGTACTGGTGGGGAAAGGACTGTCACTGTATAACACTGGGGTACAGTACTGGTGGGGGTAGATCTGTGCCTGTATAACACTGGGGTACAGTACTGGTGGGGACAGGTCTGTCACTGTATAACACTGGGGTACAGTACAGGTGGGGACAGGTCTGTCACTGTATAACACTGGGGAACAGTACTGGTGGGGGTAGATCTGTGCCTGTATAACACTGGGGTACAGTACTGGTGTGGACAGGTCTGTCCCTGTATAACACTGGGGTACAGTACTGGTAGGAACAGGTCTGTCACTGAATAACACTGGCGTATATTACTGGTGGGGGAAGGTCTGTCCCTGTATAACACTGGGGTACAAAACTGGTGGGGACAGGTCTGTCACTGTATTACACTGTTGTACAGTACTGGTGTGGACAGGTCTGTCCCTGTATAACACTGGGGTACAGTGCTAGTGGGGACAGGTCTGTCACTATAACACTGGTGTACAGTGCTAGTGGGGTTAGGTCTGTCCCTGTATAACACTGGGGAACAGTACTGGTGGGGACACATCTGTCACTGTATAACACTGGGGGGCAGTACTGGTGGTAATAGTTCTGTCACTGTATAACACTGGGGTACAGTACTGGCGGGGACAGGTCTGTCACTGTATAACACTGGGGTACAGTACTGGTGGGGACAGGTCTGTCACTGTATAACACTGGGGTACAGTGCTGGTGGGGGTAGGTCTGTCCCTGTATAACACTGGGGTACAGGACTGGTGGGGGTAGGTCTGTCACTGTATAACACTGGGGTACAGTGCTAGTAGGGAGTGGTCTGTATCTGTATAACATTGGGGGATAGTACTGGTAGGGACAGGTCTGTCGCTGTTTCACACTGGGGTACAGTACTGGTGAGGGTAGGTCTGTGTCTGTATAACACTGGGGTACAGTACTGGTGGGGGTAGGTCTGTCCCTGTATAACGCTGATGTACAGTGCTGGTGGGGACAGGTCTGTCACTGTATAACACTGGGGTACAGTACTGGTGGGGGTAGATCTGTGCCTGTATAACACTGGGGTACAGTACTGGTGGGGGTAGATCTGTGCCTGTATAACACTGGGGTACAGTACTGGTGGGGAAAGGACTGTCACTGTATAACACTGGGGTACAGTACTGGTGGGGGTAGATCTGTGCCTGTATAACACTGGGGTATAGTACTGGCGGGGACAGGTCTGTCACTGTATAACACTGGGGTACAGTGCTGCTGGGGACAGGTCTGTCACTATAACACTGGTGTACAGTGCTAGTGGGGTTAGGTCTGTCCCTGTATAACACTGGGGGGCAGTACTGGTGGGGACAGGTCTGTCACTGTATAACACTGGGGGGCAGTACTGGTGGGGACTGGTCTGTCACTGTATAACACTGGGGAACAGTACTGGTGGGGACAGGTCTGTCACTGTATATCACTGGGGTACAGTACTGGCGGGGACAGGTCTGTCACTGTATAACACTGGGGTACAGTGCTGGTGGGGACAGGTCTGTCACTATAACACTGGTGTACAGTGCTAGTGGGGTTAGGTCTGTCCCTGTATAACACTGGGGAACAGTACTGGTGGGGACATTTCTGTCACTGTATAACACTGGGGGGCAGTACTGGTGGTAATAGTTCTGTCACTGTATAACACTGGGGTACAGTACTGGTGGGGACAGGTCTGTCACTGTATAACACTGGGGTACAGTTCTGGTGGGGGTAGGTCTGTCCCGGTATAACACTGGGGTACAGGACTGGTGGGGACAGGTCTGTCACTGTATAACACTGGGGTACAGTACTGCGGGGTTATGTCTGTGTCTGTATAACACTGGGAGACAGTACAGGTGGGGACAGGTCTGTCACTGTATAACACTGGGGTACAGTACTGGTGGGGACAGGTCTGTCACTGTATAACACTGGGGTACAGTGCTGGTGGGGGTAGGTCTGTCCCGGTATAACACTGGGGTACAGTACTGGTGGGGACAGGTCTGTCACTGTATAACACTGGGGTACAGGACTGGTGGGGGTAGGTCTGTCACTGTATAACACTGGGGTACAGTGCTAGTAGGGAGTGGTCTGTGTCTGTATAACATTGGGGGATAGTACTGGTAGGGACAGGTCTGTCGCTGTATAACACTGGGGTACAGTACTGGTGGGGGTAGGTCTGTCCCTGTATAACGCTGATGTACAGTGCTGGTGGGGACAGGTCTGTCACTGTATAACACTGGGGTACAGTACTGGTGGGGGTAGATCTGTGCCTGTATAACACTGGGGTACAGTACTGGTGGGGGTAGATCTGTGCCTGTATAACACTGGGGTACAGTACTGGTGGGGAAAGGACTGTCACTGTATAACACTGGGGTACAGTACTAGTGTGGACAGGTCTGTCCCTGTATAACACTGGGGTACAGTACTGGTAGGAACAGGTCTGTCACTGAATAACACTGGCGTATATTACTGGTGGGGGAAGGTCTGTCCCTGTATAACACTGGGGTACAGTACTGGTGGGGACAGGTCTGTCACTGTATTACACTGTTGTACAGTACTGGTGTGGACAGGTCTGTCCCTGTATAACACTGGGGTACAGTACTGGTAGGAACAGGTCTGTCACTGAGTAACACTGGGGTATATCACTGGTGGGGGTAGGTCTGTGCCTGTATAACACTGGGGTACAGTGCTGGTGGGGACAGGTCTGTCACTGTATAACACCGGTGTACAGTGCTGGTAGGGGTAGGTCTGTCCCAGTATAACACTGGGGTACAGGACTGGTGGGGGTAGGTCTGTCACTGTATAACACTGGGGTACAGTGCTAGTGGGGGGAGGTCTGTGTCTGTATAACACTGGGGGGTAGTACTGGTGGGGGTAGGTCTGTCACTGTATAACACTGGGGTACAGTACTGGTGGGGACAGGTCTGTCGCTGTATAACACTGGGGTACAGTACTGCCGGGGTTAGGTCTGTGTCTGTATAACACTGGGAGACAGTACAGGTGGGGACAGGTCTGTCACTGTATAACACTGGGGTATAGTACAGGTGGGGACAGGTCTGTCACTGTATAACACTGGGGTACAGTACTGGTGGGGGTAGGTCTGTTCCTGTATAACACTGAGGTACAGTGCTGGTGGGGACAGGTCTGTCAATGTAAAACACCGGGGTACAGTACTGGTGGGGGTAGATCTGTGCCTGTATAACACTGGGGTACAGTATTGGCGGGGACAGGTCTGTCACTGTATAACACTGGGGTACAGTGCTGCTGGGGAGAGGTCTGTCACTATAACACTGGTGTACAGTGCTAGTGGGGTTAGGTCTGTCCCTGTATAACACTGGGGAACAGTACTGGTGGGGACAGGTCTGTCACTGTATAACACTGGAGTACAGTACTGGTGGGGACAGGTCTGTCACTGTATAACACTGGGGTGGCAGTACTTGTTGCGGACACGTCTGTCACAGTATAACACTGGGGGGCAGTACTGGTGGGGACAGGTCTGTCACTGTATAACACCGGTGTACAGTGCTGGTGGGGGTAGGTCTGTCCCAGTATAACACTGGGGTACAGGACTGGTGGAGGTAGGTCTGTCACTGAATAACACTGGGGTACACTGCTAGTGGAGGGAGGTCTGTGTCTGTATAACATTGGGGGGTAGTACTGGTAGGGACAGGTCTGTCGCTGTATAACACTGGGGTACAGTACTGGCGGGGACAGGTCTGTCACTGTATAACACTGGGGTATAGTACAGGTGGGGACAGGTCTGTCACTGTATAACACTGGGGTACACTTCTGGTGGGGGTAGATCTGTGCCTGTATAACACTGGGGTACAGTACTGGCGGGGACAGGTCTGTCACTGTATAACACTGGGGTACAGTGCTGCTGGGGACAGGTCTGTCACTATAACACTGGTGTACAGTGCTAGTGGGGTTAGGTCTGTCCCTGTATAACACTGGGGAACAGTACTGGTGGGGGTAGGTCTGTCACTGTATAACACTGGAGGGCAGTACTGGTGCGGACACGTCTGTCACTGTATAACACTGGGGGGCAGTACTGGTGGTAATACTTCTGTCACTCTATATCACTGGGGTACAGTACTGGCGGGGACAGGTCTGTCACTGTATAACACTGGGGTACAGTGCTGGTGGGGACAGGTCTGTCACTATAACACTGGTGTACAGTGCTAGTGGGGTTAGGTCTGTCACTGTATAACACTGGGGTACAGTGCTAGTGGGGACAGGTCTGTCACTATAACACTGGTGTACAGTGCTAGTGGGGTTAGGTCTGTCCCTGTATAACACTGGGGAACAGTACTGGTGGGGACACATCTGTCACTGTATAACACTGGGGGGCAGTACTGGTGGTAATAGTTCTGTCACTGTATAACACTGGGGTACAGTACTGGCGGGGACAGGTCTGTCACTGTATAACACTGGGGTACAGTACTGGTGGGGACAGGTCTGTCACTGTATAACACTGGGGTACAGTGCTGGTGGGGGTAGGTCTGTCCCTGTATAACACTGGGGTACAGGACTGGTGGGGGTAGGTCTGTCACTGTATAACACTGGGGTACAGTGCTAGTAGGGAGTGGTCTGTATCTGTATAACATTGGGGGATAGTACTGGTAGGGACAGGTCTGTCGCTGTTTCACACTGGGGTACAGTACTGGTGAGGGTAGGTCTGTGTCTGTATAACACTGGGGTACAGTACTGGTGGGGGTAGGTCTGTCCCTGTATAACGCTGATGTACAGTGCTGGTGGGGACAGGTCTGTCACTGTATAACACTGGGGTACAGTACTGGTGGGGGTAGATCTGTGCCTGTATAACACTGGGGTACAGTACTGGTGGGGGTAGATCTGTGCCTGTATAACACTGGGGTACAGTACTGGCGGGGACAGGTCTGTCACTGTATAACACTGGGGTACAGTGCTGCTGGGGACAGGTCTGTCACTATAACACTGGTGTACAGTGCTAGTGGGGTTAGGTCTGTCCCTGTATAACACTGGGGAACAGTACTGGTGGGGGTAGGTCTGTCACTGTATAACACTGGAGGGCAGTACTGGTGCGGACACGTCTGTCACTGTATAACACTGGGGGGCAGTACTGGTGGTAATACTTCTGTCACTGTATATCACTGGGGTACAGTACTGGCGGGGACAGGTCTGTCACTGTATAACACTGGGGTACAGTGCTGGTGGGGACAGGTCTGTCACTATAACACTGGTGTACAGTGCTAGTTGGGTTAGGTCTGTCACTGTATAACACTGGGGTATAGTGCTGGTGGGGACAGGTATGTCACTATAACGCTGGTGTACAGTGCTAGTGGGGTTAGGTCTGTCCCTGTATAACACTGGGGAACAGTACTGGTGGGGACATGTCTGTCACTGTATAACACTGGGGGGCAGTACTGGTGGTAATAGTTCTGTCACTGTATAACACTGAGGTACAGTACTGGCGGGGACAGGTCTGTCACTGTATAACACTGGGGTACAGTGCTTGTGGGGGTAGGTCTGTCCCGGTATAACACTGGGGTACAGGACTGGTGGGGACAGGTCTGTCACTGTATAACACTGGGGTACAGTACTGCGGGGTTATGTCTGTGTCTGTATAACACTGGGAGACAGTACAGGTGGGGACAGGTCTGTCACTGTATAACACTGGGGTACAGTACTGGTGGGGACAGGTCTGTCACTGTATAACACTGGGGTACAGTGCTGGTGGGGGTAGGTCTGTCCCGGTATAACACTGGGGTACAGTACTGGTGGGGACAGGTCTGTCACTGTATAACACTGGGGTACAGGACTGGTGGGGGTAGGTCTGTCACTGTATAACACTGGGGTACAGTGCTAGTAGGGAGTGGTCTGTGTCTGTATAACATTGGGGGATAGTACTGGTAGGGACAGGTCTGTCGCTGTATAACACTGGGGTACAGTACTGGTGGGGGTAGGTCTGTCCCTGTATAACGCTGATGTACAGTGCTGGTGGGGACAGGTCTGTCACTGTATAACACTGGGGTACAGCACTGGTGGGGGTAGATCTGTGCCTGTATAACACTGGGGTACAGTACTGGTGGGGGTAGATCTGTGCCTGTATAACACTGGGGTACAGTACTGGTGGGGAAAGGACTGTCACTGTATAACACTGGGGTACAGTACTAGTGTGGACAGGTCTGTCCCTGTATAACACTGGGGTACAGTACTGGTAGGAACAGGTCTGTCACTGAATAACACTGGCGTATATTACTGGTGGGGGAAGGTCTGTCCCTGTATAACACTGGGGTACAGTACTGGTGGGGACAGGTCTGTCACTGTATTACACTGTTGTACAGTACTGGTGTGGACAGGTCTGCCCCTGTATAACACTGGGGTACAGTACTGGTAGGAACAGGTCTGTCACTGAGTAACACTGGGGTATATCACTGGTGGGGGTAGGTCTGTGCCTGTATAACACTGGGGTACAGTGCTGGTGGGGACAGGTCTGTCACTGTATAACACTGGGGTACAGTACAGGTGGGGACAGGTCTGTCACTGTATAACACTGGGGTATAGTACAGGTGGGGACAGGTCTGTCACTGTATAACACTGGGGTACAGTACTGGCGGGGACAGGTCTGTCACTGTATAACACTGGGGTACAGTACAGGTGGGGACAGGTCTGTCACTGTATAACACTGGGGTATAGTACAGGTGGGGACAGGTCTGTCACTGTATAACACTGGGGTACACTTCTGGTGGGGGTAGATCTGTGCCTGTATAACACTGGGGTACAGTACTGGCGGGGACAGGTCTGTCACTGTATAACACTGGGGTACAGTGCTGCTGGGGACAGGTCTGTCACTATAACACTGGTGTACAGTGCTAGTGGGGTTAGGTCTGTCCCTGTATAACACTGGGGTACAGTACTGGTGGGGGTAGGTCTGATCCTGTATAACACTGAGGTACAGTGCTGGTGGGGACAGGTCTGTCAATGTAAAACACCGGGGTACAGTACTGGTGGGGGTAGATCTGTGCCTGTATAACACTGGGGTACAGTGCTGCTGGGGAGAGGTCTGTCACTATAACACTGGTGTACAGTGCTAGTGGGGTTAGGTCTGTCCCTGTATAACACTGGGGAACAGTACTGGTGGGGACAGGTCTGTCACTGTATAACACTGGAGTACAGTACTGGTGGGGACAGGTCTGTCACTGTATAACACTGGGGGGGCAGTACTTGTAGCGGACATGTCTGTCACTGTATAACACTGGGGGGCAGTACTGGTGGGGACAGGTCTGTCACTGTATAACACCGGTGTACAGTGCTGGTGGGGGTAGGTCTGTCCCAGTATAACACTGGGGTACAGGACTGGTGGAGGTAGGTCTGTCACTGAATAACACTGGGGTACACTGCTAGTGGAGGGAGGTCTGTGTCTGTATAACATTGGGGGGTAGTACTGGTAGGGACAGGTCTGTCGCTGTATAACACTGGGGTACAGTACTGGCGGGAACAGGTCTGTCACTGTATAACACTGGCGACAGTACAGGTGGGGACAGGTCTGTCACTGTATAACACTGGGGTATAGTACAGGTGGGGACAGGTCTGTCACTGTATAACACTGGGGTACACTTCTGGTGGGGGTAGGTCTGTGCCTGTATAACACTGGGGTACAGTACTGGCGGGGACAGGTCTGTCACTGTATAACACTGGGGTACAGTGCTGCTGGGGACAGGTCTGTCACTATAACACTGGTGTACAGTGCTAGTGGGGTTAGGTCTGTCCCTGTATATCACTGGAGGGCAGTACTGGTGCGGACACGTCTGTCACTGTATAACACTGGGGGGCAGTACTGGTGGTAATACTTCTGTCACTCTATATCACTGGGGTACCGTACTGGCGGGGACAGGTCTGTCACTGTATAACACTGGGGTACAGTGCTGGTGGGGACAGGTCTGTCACTATAACACTGGTGTACAGTGCTAGTGGGGTTAGGTCTGTCACTGTATAACACTGGGGTACAGTGCTGGTGGGGACAGGTCTGTCACTATAACACTGGTGTACAGTGCTAGTGGGGTTAGGTTTGTCCCTGTATAACACTGGGGAACAGTACTGGTGGGGACACATCTGTCACTGTATAACACTGGGGGGCAGTACTGGTGGTAATAGTTCTGTCACTGTATAACACTGGGGTACAGTACTGGCGGGGACAGGTCTGTCACTGTATAACACTGGGGTACAGTACTGATGGGGACAGGTCTGTCCCTGTATAACACTGGGGTACAGTACTGGTGGGGACAGGTCTGTCACTGTATAACACTGGGGGGCAGGACTGGTGGGGGTAGGTCTGTCACTGTATAACACTGGGGTACAGTGCTGGTGGGGGTAGGTCTGTCCCTGTATAACAATGGGGTACAGGACTGGTGGGGGTAGGTCTGTCACTGTATAACACTGGGGTACAGTGCTAGTAGGGAGTGGTCTGTATCTGTATAACATTGGGGGATAGTACTGGTCGGGACAGGTCTGTCGCTGTTTCACACTGGGGTACAGTACTGGTGAGGGTAGGTCTGTGTCTGTATAACACTGGGGTACAGTACTGGTGGGGACAGGTCTGTCACTGTATAACGCTGATGTACAGTACAGGTGGGGACAGGTCTGTCCCTGTATAACACTGGGGAACAGTACTGGTGGGGGTAGATCTGTGCCTGTATAACACTGGGGTACAGTACGGGTGTGGACAGGTCTGTCCCTGTATAACACTGGGGTACAGTACTGGTAGGAACAGGTCTGTCACTGAATAACACTGGGGTATATTACTGGTGGGGACAGGTCTGTGCCTGTATAACACTGGTGTACAGTGCTGGTGGGGGTAGGTCTGTCACTGTATAACACCGGTGTACAGTGCTGGTGGGGGTAGGTCTGTCCCAGTATAACACTGGGGTACAGGACTGGTGGGGGTAGGTCTGTCACTGTATAACACTGGGGTACAGTGCTAGTGGGGGGAGGTCTGTGTCTGTATAACACTGGGGGGTAGTACTGGTAGGGACAGGTCTGTCGCTGAAAAACACTGGGGTACAGTACTGCCGGGGTTAGGTCCGTGTCTGTATAACACTGGGAGACAGTACTGGTGGGGACAGGTCTGTCACTGTATAACACTGGGGTATAGTACAGGTGGGGACAGGTCTGTCACTGTATAACACTGGGGTACAGTACTGGTGGGGGTAGGTCTGTTCCTGTATAACACTGAGGTACAGTGCTGGTGGGGACAGGTCTGTCACTGTATAACACTGGGGTACTGTACTGGTGGGGGTAGATCTGTGCCTGTATAACACTGGGGTACAGTTCTGGCGGGGACAGGTCTGTCACTGTATAACACTGGGGTACAGTGCTGCTGGGGACAGGTCTGTCACCATAACACTGGTGTACAGTGCTAGTGGGTTTAGGTCTGTCCCTGTATAACACTGGGGGGCAGTACTGGTGTGGACACGTCTGTCACTGTATAACACTGGGGGGCAGTACTGGTGGTAATAGTTCTGTCACTGTATACCACTGGGGTACAGTACTGGCGGGGACAGGTCTGTCACTGTATAACACTGGGGTACAGTGCTGGTGGGGACAGGTCTGTCACTATAACACTGGTGTACAGTGCTAGTGGGGTTAGGTCTGTCACTGTATAACACTGGGGTACAGTGCTGGTGGGGACAGGTCTGTCACTATAACACTGGTGTACAGTGCTAGTGGGGTTAGGTCTGTCCCTGTATAACACTGGGGAACAGTACTGGTGGGGACACGTCTGTCACTGTATAACACTGGGGTGCAGTACTGGTGGTAATAGTTCTGTCACTGTATAACACTGGGGTACAGTACTGGCGGGGACAGGTCTGTCACTGTATAACACTGGGGTACAGTACTGGTGGGGACAGGTCTGTCACTGTATAACACTGGGGTACAGTGCTGGTGGGGACAGGTCTGTCACTGTATAACACTGGGGTACAGTACTGGTGGGGGTAGATCTGTGCCTGTATAACACTGGGGTACAGTACTGGTGGGGGTAGATCTGTGCCTGTATAACACTGGGGTACAGTACTGGTGGGGAAAGGACTGTCACTGTATAACACTGGGGTACAGTACTGGTGGGGGTAGATCTGTGCCTGTATAACACTGGGGTACAGTACTGGTGGGGACAGGTCTGTCACTGTATAACACTGGGGTACAGTACAGGTGGGGACAGGTCTGTCCCTGTATAACACTGGGGAACAGTACTGGTGGGGGTAGATCTGTGCCTGTATAACACTGGGGTACAGTACTGGTGTGGACAGGTCTGTCCCTGTATAACACTGGGGTACAGTACTGGTAGGAACAGGTCTGTCACTGAATAACACTGGGGTATATTACTGGTGGGGGTAGGTCTGTCCCTGTATAACACTGGGGTACAGTACTGGTGGGGACAGGTCTGTCCCTGTATAACACTGGGGTACAGTACTGGTAGGAACAGGTCTGTCACTGAGTAACACTGGGGTATATCACTGGTGGGGGTAGGTCTGTGCCTGTATAACACTGGGGTACAGTGCTGGTGGGGGTAGGTCTGTCCCAGTATAACACTGGGGTACAGGACTGGTGGGGGTAGGTCTGCCACTGTATAACACTGGGGTACAGTGCTAGTGGGGGGAGGTCTGTGTCTGTATAACACTGGGGGGTAGTACTGGTAGGGACAGGTCTGTCGCTGAAAAACACTGGGGTACAGTACTGCCAGGGTTAGGTCTGTGTCTGTATAACACTGGGAGACAGTACTGGTGGGGACAGGTCTGTCACTGTATAACACTGGGGTATAGTACAGGTGGGGACATGTCTGTCACTGTATAACACTGGGGTACAGTACTGGTGGGGGTAGGTCTGTCACTGTATAACACTGAGGTACAGTGCTGGTGGGGACAGGTCTGTCACTGTATAACACTGGGGTACAGTGCTGGTGGGGACAGGTCTGTCAATGTAAAACACTGGGGTACAGTACTGGTGGGGGTAGATCTGTTCCTGTATAACACTGGGATACAGTGCTGCTGGGGACAGGTCTGTCACTATAACACTGGTGTACAGTGCTAGTGGGGTTAGGTCTGTCCCTGTATAACACTGGGGAACAGTACTGGTGGGGACAGGTCTGTCACTGTAAAACACTGGAGTACAGTACTGGTGGGGACAGGTCTGTCACTGTATAACACTGGGGCACAGTACTGGTGCGGACACGTCTGTCACTGTATAACACTGGGGTACAGTACTGGTGGGGGTAGGTCTGTTCCTGTATAACACTGAGGTACAGTGCTGGTGGGGACAGGTCTGTCACTGTATAACACTGTGGTACAGTGCTGGTGGGGACAGGTCTGTCACTATAACACTGGTGTACAGTGCTAGTGGGGTTAGGTCTGTCACTGTATAACACTGGGGTACAGTGCTGGTGGGGACAGGTCTGTCACTATAACACTGGTGTACAGTGCTAGTGGGGTTAGGTCTGTCCCTGTATAACACTGGGGAACAGTACTGGTGGGGACACGTCTGTCACTGTATAACACTGGGGGGCAGGACTGGTGGGGGTAGGTCTGTCACTGTATAACACTGGGGTACAGTGCTGGTGGGGGTAGGTCTGTCCCTGTATAACACTGGGGTACAGGACTGGTGGGGGTAGGTCTGTCACTGTATAACACTGGGGTACAGTGCTAGTAGGGAGTGGTCTGTATCTGTATAACATTGGGGGATAGTACTGGTAGGGACAGGTCTGTCGCTGTTTCACACTGGGGTACAGTACTGGTGAGGGTAGGTCTGTGTCTGTATAACACTGGGGTACAGTACTGGTGGGGGTAGGTCTGTCCCTGTATAACGCTGATGTACAGTGCTGGTGGGGACAGGTCTGTCACTGTATAACACTGGGGTACAGTACTGGTGGGGGTAGATCTGTGCCTGTATAACACTGGGGTACAGTACTGGTGGGGGTAGATCTGTGCCTGTATAACACTGGGGTACAGTACTGGTGGGGAAAGGACTGTCACTGTATAACACTGGGGTACAGTACTGGTGGGGGTAGATCTGTGCCTGTATAACACTGGGGTACAGTACTGGTGGGGACAGGTCTGTCACTGTATAACACTGGGGTACAGTACAGGTGGGGACAGGTCTGTCCCTGTATAACACTGGGGAACAGTACTGGTGGGGGTAGATCTGTGCCTGTATAACACTGGGGTACAATACTGGTGTGGACAGGTCTGTCCCTGTATAACACTGGGGTACAGTACTGGTAGGAACAGGTCTGTCACTGAATAACACTGGGGTATATTACTGGTGGGGGTAGGTCTGTCCCTGTATAACACTGGGGTACAGTACTGGTGGGGACAGGTCTGTCACTGTATTACACTGTTGTACAGTACTGGTGTGGACAGGTCTGTCCCTGTATAACACTGGGGTACAGTACTGGTAGGAACAGGTCTGTCACTGAGTAACACTGGGGTATATTACTAGTGGGGGTAGGTCTGTGCCTGTATAACACTGGTGTACAGTGCTGGTGGGGGTAGGTCTGTCACTGTATAACACCGGTGTACAGTACTGGTGGGGGTAGGTCTGTCCCAGTATAACACTGGGGTACAGGACTGGTGGGGGTAGGTCTGTCACTGTATAACACTGGGGTACAGTGCTAGTGGGGGGAGGTCTGTGTCTGTATAACACTGGGGGGTAGTACTGGTAGGGACAGGTCTGTCGCTGAAAAACACTGGGGTACAGTACTGCCGGGGTTAGGTCCGTGTCTGTATAACACTGGGAGACAGTACTGGTGGGGACAGGTCTGTCACTGTATAACACTGGGGTATAGTACAGGTGGGGACAGGTCTGTCACTGTATAACACTGGGGTACAGTACTGGTGGGGGTAGGTCTGTTCCTGTATAACACTGAGGTACAGTGCTGGTGGGGACAGGTCTGTCACTGTATAACACTGGGGTACAGTACTGGTGGGGGTAGACCTGTGCCTGTATAACACTGGGGTACAGTACTGGCGGGGACAGGTCTGTCACTGTATAACACTGGGGTACAGTGCTGCTGGGGACAGGTCTGTCACCATAACACTGGTGTACAGTGCTAGTGGGGTTAGGTCTGTCCCTGTATAACACTGGGGGGCAGTACTGGTGCGGACACGTCTGTCACTGTATAACACTGGGGGGCAGTACTGGTGGTAATAGTTCTGTCACTGTATATCACTGGGGTACAGTACTGGCGGGGACAGGTCTGTCACTGTATAACACTGGGGTACAGTGCTGGTGGGGACAGGTCTGTCACTATAACACTGGTGTACAGGGCTAGTGGGGTTAGGTCTGTCACTGTATAACACTGGGGTACAGTGCTGGTGGGGACAGGTCTGTCACTATAACACTGGTGTATAGTGCTAGTGGGGTTAGGTCTGTCCCTGTATAACACTGGGGAACAGTACTGGTGGGGACACGTCTGTCACTGTATAACACTGGGGTGCAGTACTGGTGGTAATAGTTCTGTCACTGTATAACACTGGGGTACAGTACTGGTGGGGACAGGTCTGTCACTGTATAACACTGGGGTACAGTGCTGGTGGGGCTAGGTCTGTCCCGGTATAACACTGGGGTACAGGACTGGTGGGGACAGGTCTGTCACTGTATAACACTGGGGTACAGTACTGGTGGGGGTAGATCTGTGCCTGTATAACACTGGGGTACAGTACTGGTGGGGGTAGATCTGTGCCTGTATAACACTGGGGTACAGTACTGGTGGGGAAAGGACTGTCACTGTATAACACTGGGGTACAGTACTGGTGGGGGTAGATCTGTGCCTGTATAACACTGGGGTACAGTACTGGTGGGGACAGGTCTGTCACTGTATAACACTGGGGTACAGTACTGGTGGGGACAGGTCTGTCCCTGTATAACACTGGGGAACAGTACTGGTGGGGGTAGATCTGTGCCTGTATAACACTGGGGTACAGTACGGGTGTGGACAGGTCTGTCCCTGTATAACACTGGGGTACAGTACTGGTAGGAACAGGTCTGTCACTGAATAACACTGGGGTATATTACTGGTGGGGGTAGGTCTGTCCCTGTATAACACTGGGGTACAGTACTGGTGGGGACAGGTCTGTCCCTGTATAACACTGGGGTACAGTACTGGTAGGAACAGGTCTGTCACTGAGTAACACTGGGGTATATCACTGGTGGGGGTAGGTCTGTGCCTGTATAACACTGGGGTACAGTGCTGGTGGGGGTAGGTCTGTCCCAGTATAACACTGGGGTACAGGACTGGTGGGGGTAGGTCTGTCACTGTATAACACTGGGGTACAGTGCTAGTGGGGGGAGGTCTGTGTCTGTATAACACTGGGGGGTAGTACTGGTAGGGACAGGTCTGTCGCTGAAAAACACTGGGGTACAGTACTGCCGGGGTTAGGTCTGTGTCTGTATAACACTGGGAGACAGTACTGGTGGGGACAGGTCTGTCACTGTATAACACTGGGGTATAGTACAGGTGGGGACATGTCTGTCACTGTATAACACTGGGGTACAGGACTGGTGGGGGTAGGTCTGTCACTGTATAACACTGGGGTACAGTACTGGTGGGGGCAGGTCTGTCACTGTATAACACTGGGGTACAGTACTGGTGGGGGTAGGTCTGTCACTGTATAACACTGAGGTACAGTGCTGGTGGGGACAGGACTGTCAATGTAAAACACTGGGGTACAGTACTGGTGGGGGTAGATCTGTTCCTGTATAACACTGGGGTACAGTGCTGCTGGGGACAGGTCTGTCACTATAACACTGGTGTACAGTGCTAGTGGGGTTAGGTCTGTCCCTGTATAACACTGGGGAACAGTACTGGTGGGGACAGGTCTGTCACTGTAAAACACTGGAGTACAGTACTGGTGGGGACAGGTCTGTCACTGTATAACACTGGGGCACAGTACTGGTGCGGACACGTCTGTCACTGTATAACACTGGGGTACAGTACTGGTGGGGGTAGGTCTGTTCCTGTATAACACTGAGGTACAGTGCTGGTGGGGACAGGTCTGTCACTGTATAACACTGGGGTACAGTGCTGGTGGGGACAGGTCTGTCACTATAACACTGGTGTACAGTGCTAGTGGGGTTAGGTCTGTCACTGTATAACACTGGGGTACAGTGCTGGTGGGGACAGGTCTGTCACTATAACACTGGTGTACAGTGCTAGTGGGGTTAGGTCTGTCCCTGTATAACACTGGGGAACAGTACTGGTGGGGACAGGTCTGTCACTGTATAACACTGGGGTACAGTGCTGGTGGGGACAGGTCTGTCACTATAACACTGGTGTACAGTGCTTGTGGGGTTAGGTCTGTCCCTGTATAACACTAGGGAACAGTACTGGTGGGGACAGGTCTGTCACTGTATAACACTGGAGTACAGTACTGGTGGGGACAGGTCTGTCACTGTATAACACTGGGGGGCAGTACTGGTGGGGACAGGTCTGTCACTGTATAACACCGGTGTACAGTGCTGGTGGGGGTAGGCCTGTCCCAGTATAACACTGGGGTACAGGACTGGTGGGGGTAGGTCTGTCACTGAATAACACTGGGGTACAATGCTAGTGGAGGGAGGTCTGTGTCTGTATAACTTTGGGGGGTAGTACTGGTAGGGACAGGTCTGTCGCTGTATAACACTGGGGTATAGTACAGGTGGGGACAGGTCTGTCACTGTATAACACTGGGGTACAGTACTGGAGGGGGTAGGTCTGTTCCTGTATAACACTGAGGTACAGTACTGGTAGGGACAGGTCTGTCATTGTATAACACTGGGGTACAGTACTGGTGGGGACAGGTCTGTCACTGTAAAACACTGGAGTACAGTACTGGTGGGGACAGGTCTGTCACTGTATAACACTGAGGTACAGTGCTGGTGGGGACAGGTCTGTCAATGTAAAACACTGGGGTACAGTACTGGTGGGGGTAGATCTGTCCCTGTATAACACTGGGGTACAGTACTGGCGGGGACAGGTCTGTCACTGTATAACACTGGGGTACAGTGCTGGTGGGGGCAGGTCTGTCACTATAACACTGGTGTACAGTGCTAGTGGGGTTAGGTCTGTCCCTGTATAACACTGGGGAACAGTACTGGCGGGGACAGGTCTGTCACTGTATAACACTGGGGTACAGTACTGGTGGGGACAGGTCTGTCACTGTATAACACTGGGGTACAGTGCTGGTGGGGGTAGGTCTGTCCCTGTATAACACTGGGGTACAGGACTGGTGGGGGTAGGTCTGTCACTGTATAACACTGGGGTACAGTGCTAGTAGGGAGTGGTCTGTGTCTGTATAACATTGGGGGATAGTACTGGTAGGGACAGGTCTGTCGCTGTATAACACTGGGTACAGTACTGGTGGGGTTAGGTCTATCACTGTATAACACTGGGGTACAGTACTGGTGGGGACAGGTCTGTCACTGTATAACACTGGGGTACAGTACTGGTGGGGGTAGATCTGTGCCTGTATAACACTGGGGTACAGTACTGGTGGGGGTAGATCTGTGCCTGTATAACACTGGGGTACAGTACTGGTGGGGAAAGGACTGTCACTGTATAACACTGGGGTACAGTACTGGTGGGGGTAGATCTGTGCCTGTATAACACTGGGGTACAGTACTGGTGGGGACAGGTCTGTCACTGTATAACACTGGGGTACAGTGCAGGTGGGGACAGGTCTGTCCCTGTATAACACTGGGGAACAGTACTGGTGGGGGTAGATCTGTGCCTGTATAACACTGGGGTACAGTACTGGTGTGGACAGGTCTGTCCCTGTATAACACTGGGGTACAGTACTGGTAGGAACAGGTCTGTCACTGAATAACACTGGGGTATATTACTGGTGGGGGTAGGTCTGTCCCTGTATAACACTGGGGTACAGTACTGGTGGGGACAGGTCTGTCACTGTATTACACTGTTGTAAGTTACTGGTGTTGTCAGGTCTGTCCCTGTATAACACTGGGGTACAGTACTGGTGGGGATAGGTCTGTCACTGTATAACACTGGGGTACAGTGCTAGTGGGGGGAGGTCTGTGTCTGTATAACACTGGGGGGTAGTACTGGTAGGGACAGGTCTGTCGCTGTATAACACTGGGGTACAGTACTGCCGGGGTTAGGTCTGTGTCTGTATAACACTGGGAGACAGTACTGGTGGGGACAGGTCTGTCACTGTATAACACTGGGGTATAGTACAGGTGGGGACAGGTATGTCACTGTATAACACTGGGGTACAGTACTGCCGGGGTTAGGTCTGTGTCTGTATAAAACTGGGAGACAGTACTGGTGGGGACAGGTCTGTCACTGTATAACACTGGGGTACAGTACTGGTGGGGGTAGGTCTGATCCTGTATAACACTGAGGTACAGTGCTGGTGGGGACAGGTCTGTCAATGTAAAACACTGGGGTACAGTACTGGTGGGGGTAGATCTGTGCCTGTATAACACTGGGGTACAGTGCTGGTGGGGACAGGTCTGTCACTACAACACTGGTGTACAGTGCTAGTGGGGTTAGGTCTGTCCCTGTATAACACTGGGGAACAGTACTGGTGGGGACAGGTCTGTCACTGTATAACACTGGAGTACAGTACTGGTGGGGACAGGTCTGTCACTGTATAACACTGGGGTACAGTGCTGGTGGGGACAGGTCTGTCACTACAACACTGGTGTACAGTGCTAGTGGGGTTAGGTCTGTCCCTGTATAACACTGGGGAACAGTACTGGTGGGGACAGGTCTGTCACTGTATAACACTGGAGTACAGTACTGGTGGGGACAGGTCTGTCACTGTATAACACTGGGGGGTAGTACTGGTGCGGACACGTCTGTCACTGTATAACACTGGGGGGCAGTACTGGTGGGGACAGGTCTGTCACTGTATAACACCGGTGTACAGTGCTGGTGGGGGTAGGTCTGTCCCAGTATAACACTGGGGTACAGGACTGGTGGGGGTAGGTCTGTCACTGAATAACACTGGGGTACACTGCTAGTGGAGGGAGGTCTGTGTCTGAATAACATTGGGGGATAGTACTGGTAGGGACAGGTCTGTCGCTGTATAACACTGGGGTACAGTACTGGTGGGGGGAGGTCTGTGTCTGTATAACACTGGGGGGTAGTACTGGTAGGGATAGGTCTGTCACTGTATAACACTGGGGTACAGTACTGGAGGGGGTAGGTCTGTCCCTGTATAACACTGGGGTACAGTACTTGTTGGGACAGGTCTGTTACTGTATAACAATGTGCTACAGTACTGGTGTGGACAGGTCTGTCACTGTATAACACTGGGGTACAGTGCTGGTGGAGACAGGTCTGTCACTGTATAACACTGGGGTACAGTACTGGTGGGGACAGGTCTGTCACTACAACACTGGTGTACAGTGCTAGTGGGGTTAGGTCTGTCCCTGTATAACACTGGGGAACAGTACTGGTGGGGACAGGTCTGTCACTGTATAACACTGGAGTACAGTACTGGTGGGGACAGGTCTGTCACTGTATAACACTGGGGGGTAGTACTGGTGCGGACACGTCTGTCACTGTATAACACTGGGGGGCAGTACTGGTGGGGACAGGTCTGTCACTGTATAACACCGGTGTACAGTGCTGGTGGGGGTAGGTCTGTCCCAGTATAACACTGGGGTACAGGACTGGTGGGGGTAGGTCTGTCACTGAATAACACTGGGGTACACTGCTAGTGGAGGGAGGTCTGTGTCTGAATAACATTGGGGGATAGTACTGGTAGGGACAGGTCTGTCGCTGTATAACACTGGGGTACAGTACTGGTGGGGGGAGGTCTGTGTCTGTATAACACTGGGGGGTAGTACTGGTAGGGATAGGTCTGTCGCTGTATAACACTGGGGTACAGTACTGGAGGGGGTAGGTCTGTCCCTGTATAACACTGGGGTACAGTACTTGTTGGGACAGGTCTGTTACTGTATAACAATGTGCTACAGTACTGGTGTGGACAGGTCTGTCACTGTATAACACTGGGGTACAGTGCTGGTGGAGACAGGTCTGTCACTGTATAACACTGGGGTGCAGTACTGGTGGGGACAGGTCTGTCACTGTATAACACTGGGGTACAGTACTGGTGGGGACAGGTCTGTCACTGTATAACAATTTGGGGCAGTACTGGTGGGGACAGGTCTGTCACTGTATAACACTGGGTTACAGTACTGGTGGGGACAGGTCTGTCACTGTATAACACTGGGTGGCAGTACTGGTGGTAATAGTTCTGTCACTGTATAATACTGGGGCACAGTACTGGTGGGGACAGGTCTGTCACTGTATAACACTGGGGTACAGTACTGGTGGGGACAGGTCTGTCACTGTATAACACTTTGGGGCAGTACTGGTGGGGACAGGTCTGTCACTGTATAACACTGGGGTACAGTACTGGTGGGGACAGGTCTTTCACTTTATAACACTGGGGTACAGTACTGGTGGGGACAGGTCTGTCACTGTATAACACTTTGGGGCAGTACTGGTGGGGACAGGTCTGTCACTGTATAACACTGGGGTACAGTACTGGTGGGGACAGGTCTGTCACTGTATAACACTTTGGGGCCGTACTGGTGGGGACAGGTCTGTCACTGTATAACACTGGGGTACAGTGCTGGTGGGGACAGGTCTGTCACTGTATAACACTTTGGGGCAGTACTGGTGGGGACAGGTCTGTCACTGTATAACACTGGGGTACAGTACTGGTGGGGACAGGTCTGTCACTGTATAACACTTTGGGGCAGTACTGGTGGGGACAGGTCTGTCACTGTATAACACTGGGGTACAGTACTGGTGGGGACAGGTCTGTCACTGTATAACACTGTGTGGCAGTACTGGTGGTAATAGTTCTGTCACTGTATAACACTGGGGTACAGTACTGGAGGGGGTAGGTCTGTCCCTGTATAACACTGGGGTACAGTACTGGAGGGGGTAGGTCTGTCCCTGTATAACACTGGGGTACAGTACTTGTTGGGACAGGTCTGTTACTGTATAACAATGTTGTACAGTACTGGTGTGGACACGTCTGTCACTGTATAACACTGGGGTACAGTGCTGGTGGAGACAGGTCTGTCACTGTATAACACTGGGGTACAGTACTGGTGGGGACAGGTCTGTCACTGTATAACACTGGGATACAGTACTGGTGAGGACAGGTCTGTCACTGTATAACACTGGGATACAGTGCTGGTGGAGACAGGTCTGTCACTGTATAACGCTGGGATACAGTACTGGTGGGGACAGGTCTGTCACTGTATAACACTGGGATACAGTACTGGTGGGGACAGGTCTGTCACTGTATAACACTGGGATACAGTACTGGTGGGGACAGGTCTGTCACTGTATAACACTGGGATACAGTACTGGTGGGGGCAGGTCTGTCACTGTATAATAGTGGGATACAGTACTGGTGGGGACAGGTCCGTCACTGTATAACACTGGGTTACAGTACTGGTGAGGACAGGTCTGTCACTGTATAACACTGGGATACAGTGCTGGTGGAGACAGGTCTGTCACTGTATAACACTGGGATACAGTGCTGGTGCAGACAGGTCTGTCACTGTATAACGCTGGGATACAGTGCTGGTGGGGACACGTCTGTCACTGTGTAACACTGGGGTATAGTACTGGCGCGGACAGGTCTGTCAGTGTATAACACTGGGGTGCAGTACTGGTGGGGACTGGTCTGTCACTGTATAGCACTGGGGTACAGTACTGGTGCGGACAGGTCTGTCACTGTGTAACACTGGGGTATAGTACGGGCGCGGACAGGTCTGTCAGTGTATAATACAGGGGTGCAGTGCTGGTGGGATCAGGTGTGTTAGTGTATAACACTGAGGTGCAGCACTGAGTGTAACAGTTCTGTCACTGTACATCATTGTGGCACAGTGCTGGTGGGTATTGTTGTGCCACTCTGAATTAATGGTGCTGGAAGAGCACAGCAGTTCAGGCAGCATCCATGCTCTTCCAGCACCACTAATCCAGTAATTGGTCTGTCACTGTACAACACTGGGGCACAGTACTGGTAGGGACAGGTGTGTCCCTTTATATCACTGGGGTAGACTATTGGTGGGGACAGGTCTGTCACTGAATAACAATGGGTTACAGTACTGGTGGGGTCAGGTCTGTCACCATAGAACACTGGGGTACAGTACTGTTGGGTGCAGGTGTGTCACTGTATAACACAGGGGTACAGTACTGGTGGAGACAGGTCTGTCACTGTATAACACTGGGGTACAGTACTGGTGTGTACAGATGTGTCACTGTATGACACTGGGGTATAGTCCCAGTGAGGCAGGTCTGTCACTGTATAACACTGGGGTACAGTACTGGTCGGGACAGGTCTGCCACTGTATAACACTGTTGTACAATACTGGTGGGTACTGGTCTCTCACTATATAACACTGGGGTACAGTGCTGGTGGGGACTGGTCTGTCACTGTATAACACTGTTGTACAGTACTGGTGGGTACTGGTCTGTCAATATATAACACTGTGGTACAGTACTGGTGGGGACAGGTATGTCAATGTCTAACACTGTTGTACAGTACTGGTGAGGACGGGTCTGTCACTGTATAACACTGTTGTACAGTACTGGTGAGGACGGGTCTGTCACTGTATAACACTGGTGTCCAGTACTGGTGGGGACTGGTCTGTCACTGTATAACACTGGTGTCCAGTACTGGTGGGGACTGGTCTGTTACTGTATAACACTGTTGTACAGTACTGGTGGGGACATGTCTGTCATTATATAACACTGCGGTGCAGTACTGGTGGGGACAGTTGTGTCAATGTATAACACTGGGGTACAATACTGGTGGGGACGGGTCTCTCACTGTATGACACTGTTGTACAGTACTGGTGGGGACAGGTCTGTTCCTGTATATCAATGTGGTACATTACTGGTGGGGATAGGTGTGTCACTTAATAACACTGGGGTACAGTACTGGTGGAGACAAGTGTGTCACTATATAACACTGGGGTACAGTACTGGTGGGGACAGGTCTGTCACTGTATAACACTGTTGTACTGTACTGGTGGGGACAGGTCTGTCCCTGTATAACACTGGGGTCCAGTACTGGTGGGCGTCGGTCTGTCAGTGTATAACACTGGGGGACAGTACTGGTGGGGACAGGTTTGTCAATGTATAACACTGGGATACAGTACTGGTGGGGACTGGTCTGTCACTGTATAACACTGGGGTACAGTACTGGTAGGAACAGGTCTGTCACTGTGTAACACTGGGGTATAGTACTGGCGCGGACAGGTCTGTCACTGTATAACACTGGGGTACAGTACTGGTGGGGACAGGTCTGTCAGTGTATAACACTGGGGTGCAGTACTGGCGCGGACAGGTCTGTCAGTGTATAATACAGGGGTGCAGTGCTGGTGGGATCAGGTGTGTTAGTGTATAACACTGAGGTGCAGCACTGAGTGTAACAGTTCTGTCACTGTACATCATTGTGGCACAGTGCTGGTGGGTATTGGTGTGCCACTCTGAATTAATGGTGCTGGAAGAGCACAGCAGTTCAGGCAGCATCCATGCTCTTCCAGCACCACTAATCCAGTAATTGGTCTGTCACTGTACAACACTGGGGCACAGTACTGGTAGGGACAGGTGTGTCCCTTTATATCACTGGGGTAGACTATTGGTGGGGACAGGTCTGTCACTGAATAACAATGGGTTACAGTACTGGTGGGGTCAGGTCTGTCACCATAGAACACTGGGGTACAGTGCTGGTGGGGACTGGTCTGTGACTGTACAACTCTGGGGTACAGTACTGGTAGGGACAGGTGTGTCCCTTTATATCACTGGGGTACACTATTGGTGGGGACAGGTCTGTCACTGAATAACAATGGGGTGCAGTGCTGGTGGGGATAGGTCTGTCAGTGTATAACTCGGGGGTACAGTACTGGTGGGGTCAGGTCTGTCACTGTAGAACACTGGGGTACAGTGCTGGTGGGGACTGGTCTGTCACTGTAGAACACTGGGGTACAGTACTGGTGGGGTCAGGTCTGTCACTGTAGAACACTGGGGTACAATACTGTTCGGTGCGGTTGTGTCACTGTATAACACAAGGGTACAGTACTGGTGGGGACAGGTCTGTCACTGTATAACACTGGGGTACAGTACTGGTGTGTACAGATGTGTAACTGTATGACACTGGGGTATAGTCCCAGTGAGGCAGGTCTGTCACTGTATAACACTGGGGTACAGTACTGGTGGGGACAGGTATGTCAATGTCTAACACTGTTGTACAGTACTGGTGAGGACGGGTCTGTCACTGTATAACACTGTTGTACAGTACTGGTGGGGACTCGTCTGTCACTGTATAACACTGGTGTCCAGTACTGGTGGGGACTGGTCTGTCACTGTATAACACTGGTGTCCAGTACTGGTGGGGACTGGTCTGTTACTGTATAACACTGTTGTACAGTACTGGTGGGGACATGTCTGTCATTATATAACACTGCGGTGCAGTACTGGTGGGGACAGTTGTGTCAATGTATAACACTGGAGTACAATACTGGTGGGGGCGGGTCTGTCACTGTATGACACTGTTGTACAGTACTGGTGGGGACAGGTCTGTTACTGTATAACAATGTGGTACATTACTGGTGGGGATAGGTGTGTCACTTTATAACACTGGGGTACAGTACTGGTGGAGACAAGTGTGTCACTATATAACACTGGGGTACAGTACTGGTGGGGACAGGTCTGTTACTGTATAACAATGTGGTACATTACTGGTGGGGATAGGTGTGTCACTGTATAACACTGGGGTACAGTACTGGTGTGTACAGATGTGTCACTGTATGACACTGGGGTATAGTCCCAGTGAGGCAGGTCTGTCACTGTATAACACTGGGGTACAGTACTGGTCGGGACAGGTCTGCCACTGTATAACACTGTTGTACAATACTGGTGGGTACTGGTCTCTCACTATATAACACTGGGGTACAGTGCTGGTGGGGACTGGTCTGTCACTGTATAACACTGTTGTACAGTACTGGTGGGTACTGGTCTGTCAATGTCTAACACTGTTGTACAGTACTGGTGAGGACGGGTCTGTCACTGTATAACAATGTTGTACAGTACTGGTGGGGACTCGTCTGTCACTGTATAACACTGGTGTCCAGTACTGGTGGGGACTGGTCTGTCACTGTATAACACTGGTGTCCAGTACTGGTGGGGACTGGTCTGTTACTGTATAACACTGTTGTACAGTACTGGTGGGGACTGGTCTGTCACTATATAACACTGGGGTGCACTACTGGTGGGGACGGTTGTGTCAATGTATAACACTGGGGTACAGTACTGGTGGGGACGGGTCTGTCACTGTATGACACTGTTGTACAGTACTGGTGGGGACAGGTCTGTTACTGTATAACAATGTGGTACATTACTGGTGGGGATAGGTGTGTCACTTTATAACACTGGGGTACAGTACTGGTGGAGACAAGTGTGTCACTATATAACACTGGGGTACAGTACTGGTGGGGACAGGTCTGTCACTGTATAACACTGTTGTACTGTACTGGTGGGGACAGGTCTGTCCCTGTATAACACTGGGGTCCAGTACTGGTGGGCGTCGGTCTGTCAGTGTATAACACTGGGGGACAGTACTGGTGGGGACAGGTTTGTCACTATATAACACTGGGGTACAGTACTGGTGGGGACAGGTCTGTCACTGTATAACACTGTTGTACTGTACTGGTGGGGACAGGTCTGTCCCTGTATAACACTGGGGTCCAGTACTGGTGGGCATCGGTCTGTCAGTGTATAACACTGGGGGACAGTACTGGTGGGGACAGGTTTGTCACTGTATAACACTGGGGTACAGTACTGGTGGGGACAGGTGTGTCACTTTATAACACTGGGGTACAGTACTGGTGGGGACACGTCTGTCACTGTATAACACTGGGGGGCAGTACTGGTGGTAATAGTCTGTCACTCTATAACACTGCGGTACAGTACAGGTGGGGACAGGTCTGTCAATGTACAACACTGTTGTACAGTACTGGTGGGGACTGGTCTGTCAATGTCTAACACTATTGTACAGTACTGGTGGGGACTGGTCTGTCACTGTATAACACTGGGGTACAGTACAGGTGGGGACAGGTCTGTCAATGTATAACACTGTTGTACAGTACTGGTGGGGACTGGTCTGTCACTCTATAACACTGCGGTACAGTACAGGTGGGGACAGGTCTGTCAATGTACAACACTGTTGTACAGTACTGGTGGGGACTGGTCTGTCACTGTATAACACTGTTGTACTGTACTGGTGGGGACAGGGCTGTCACTGTATAACAGTGTTGTACAGTACTGGTGGGTACTGGTCTGTCAATATATAACACTGTGGTACAGTACTGGTGGGGACAGGTATGTCAATGTCTAACACTATTGTACAGTACTGGTGGGGACTGGTCTGTCACTGTAGAACACTGGGGTACAGTGCTGGTGGGGACTGGTCTGTCACTGTATAACACTGGGTTACAGTACTGGTGGGGACAGGTCTGTCACTGTAGAACACTGGGGTACAGTACTGTTGGGTGCAGGTGTGTCACTGTATAACACAGGGGTACAGTACTGGTGGAGACAGGTCTGTCACTGTATAACACTGTTGTACAGTACTGGTGTTTACAGATGTGTCACTGTATGACACTGGGGTATAGTCCCAGTGAGGCAGGTCTGTCACTGTATAACACTGGGGTACAGTACTGGTTGGGACAGGTCTGCCACTGTATAACACTGTTGTATAATACTGGTGGGTACTGGTCTGTCACTGTATAACACTGGGGTACAGTGCTGGTGGGGACTGGTCTGTCACTGTATATCACTGTTGTACAGTACTGGTGGGTACTCGTCTGTCAATATATAACAATATGGTACAGTACTGGTGGGGACAGGTATGTCAATGTCTAACACTGTTGTACAGTACTGGTGAGGACGGGTCTGTCACTGTATAACACTGTTGTACAGTACTGGTGGGGACTCATCTGTCACTGTATAACACTGGTGTCCAGTACTGGTGGGAACTGGTCTGTCACTCTACAACACTGGTGTCCAGTACTGGTGGGGACTGGTCTGTTACTGTATAACGCTGTTGCACAGTACTGGTGGGGACTGGTCTGTCACTATATAACACTGGGGTGCAGTACTGGTGGGGACAGTTGTGTCAATGTATAACACTGGGGTACAATACTGGTGGGGACGGGTCTGTCACTGTATAACAATGTGGTACATTACTGGTGGGGATAGGTGTGTCACTTTATAACACTGGGGTACAGTACTGGTGGAGACAAGTGTGTCACTATATAACACTGGGGTACAGTACTGGTGGGGACAGGTCTGTCACTGTATAACACTGTTGTACTGTACTGGTGGGGACAGGTCTGTCCCTGTATAACACTGGGGTCCTGTACTGGTGGGCGTCGGTCTGTCAGTGTATAAAACTGGGGGACAGTACTGGTGGGGACAGGTTTGTCAATGTATAACACTGGGGTACAGTACTGGTGGGGACTGGTCTGTCACTGTATAACACTGGGGTACAGTACTGGTGTGTACAGGTGCGTCACTGTATGACACTGGGGTATAGTCCTAGTGAGGCAGGTCTGTCACTGTATAACACTGGGGTACAGTACTGGTGGGGACAGGTCTGTCACTGTATAACAGTGTTATACAATACTGGTGGGGACAGGTCTGTCACTGTATAACACTGGGGTACAGTACTGGTGTGTACAGGTGCGTCACTGTATGACACTGGGGTATAGTCCTAGTGAGGCAGGTCTGTCACTGTATAACACTGGGGTACAGTACTGGTGGGGACAGGTCTGTCAATGTATAACACTGTTATACAATACTGGTGGGGACTGGTCTGTCACTGTATAACACTGTTGTACTGTACTGGTGGGGACAGGACTGTCACTGCAAAACACTGGGGTCCAGTACTGGTGGGGCTAGGTCTGTCAGTGTATAACACTGGGGGACAGTACTGGTGTGTACAGGTGTGTCACTGTATGACACTGGGATATAGTCCTAGTGAGGCAGGTCTGTCACTGTATAACACTGGGGTACAGTACTGGTGGGACAGGTCTGTCACTGTATAACACTGTTATACAGTACTGGTGGGTACTGGTCTGTCACGATATAACACTGGGGTACTGTGCTGGTGGGGACTGGTCTGTCACTGTATAACACTGGGTGGCAGTACTGGTGGGTACTGGTCTGTCACTATATAACACTGGGGTACAGTGCTGGTGGGTACTGTTCTGTCACTATATAACACTGGGGTACAGTACTAGTGGGGACTGGTCTGTCACTCTATAACACTGGGGTACAGTACTGGTGGGGACAGGTCTGTCAATGTATAACACTGTTGTACAGTACTGGTGGGGACTGGTCTGTCACTGTATAACACTGTTGTACTGTACTGGTGGGGACAGGACTGTCACTATATAACACTGGGGTCCAGTACTGGTGGGGACTGGCCTGTCCGTGTATAACACTGGGGGACAGTACTGGTGGGGACAGGTTTGTCAATGTATAACACTGTTGTACAGTACTGGTGGGGACAGGTCTGTTACTGTATAACAATGTCGTACCAGTACTGGTTGGGACAGGTCTGTCATTGTATAACACTGGGGTACAGTACTGGTGGGGACAGGTCTGTCACTGTATAACACTGGGGTACAGTACTGGTGGGGACAGGTCTGTCACTGTATAAAACTGTTGTACAGTACTGGTGGGGACAGGTGTGTCACTTTATAACACTGGGGTGCAGTACTGGTGGGGACTGGTCTGTCACTCTATAACACTGTTGTACAGTACTGGTGGGAACAGGTCTGTCACTGTATAACACTGGGGTACAGTACTGGTGGGGACAGGTCTGTCACTGTATAACACTGGGGGCAGTACTGGTGGTAATAGTCTTTCACTGTATAACACTGGGGTGCAGTGCTGGTTGGGACAGGTCTGTCACTGTATTACAGTGGGGGGCAGTACTAGTGGTAATAGTTCTGTCACTGTATAACACTGTTGTACAGTACTGGTGGGGACAGGTCTGTCACTGTATAACACTGGGGTACAGAACTGGTGGGGACAGGTCTGTCACTGTATAACACTGGGTGGCAGTACTGGTGGTAATAGTTCTGTCACTGTATAACACTGGGGTACAGTACTGGTGGGGGTAGGTCTGTCTCTGTATAACACTGGGGTACAGTACTGGTTGGGACAGGTCTGTTACTGTATAACAATGTGGTACAGTACTGGTGTGGACAGGTCTGTCACTGTATAACACGGGGTGCAGTGCTGGTGGAGACAGGTCTGTCACTGTATAACACTGGGGTACAGTACTGGTGGGGACAGGTGTGTCACTTTATAACACTGGGGTACAGTACTGGTGGGGACAGATCTGTCACTGTATAACACTGGGGGGCAGTACTGGTGGTAATAGTCTGTCACTGTATAACACTGGGGTGCAGTGCTGGTGGGGACAGGTCTGTCACTGTATAGCACTGGGGGGCAGTACTGGTGGGGACAGGTCTGTCACTGTATAACACTGTTATACAGTACTGGTGGTAATAGTTCTGTCACTGTATAACACTGGGGGGCAGTATTGGTGGGGACAGGTCTGTCACTGTATATCATTGGGGGGCAGTACTGGTGGGGACAGGTCTGTCACTGTATAACACCGGGGTGCAGTACTGGTGGGGACTGGTCTGTCACTCTATAACACTGGGGTACAGTACAGGTGGGGACAGGTCTGTCAATGTATAACACTGTTGTACAGTACTGGTGGGGACTGGTCTGTCACTGTATAACACTGTTGTACTGTACTGGTGGGGACAGGACTGTCACTGCAAAACACTGGGGTCCAGTACTGGTGGGGGTAGGTCTGTCAGTGCATAACACTGGGGGACAGTACTGGTGTGTACAGGTGTGTCACTGTATGACACTGGGATATAGTCCTAGTGAGGCAGGTCTGTCACTGTATAACACTGGGGTACAGTACTGGTGGGACAGGTCTGTCACTGTATAACACTGTTATACAGTACTGGTGGGTACTGGTCTGTCACGATATAACACTGGGGTACTGTGCTGGTGGGGACTGGTCTGTCACTGTATAACACTGGGTGGCAGTACTGGTGGGTACTGGTCTGTCACTATATAACACTGGGGTACAGTGCTGGTGGGTACTGTTCTGTCACTATATAACACTGGGGTACAGTACTAGTGGGGACTGGTCTGTCACTCTATAACACTGGGGTACAGTACTGGTGGGGACAGGTCTGTCAATGTATAACACTGTTGTACAGTACTGGTGGGGACTGGTCTGTCACTGTATAACACTGTTGTACTGTACTGGTGGGGACAGGACTGTCACTGTATAACACTGGGGTCCAGTACTGGTGGGGACTGGCCTGTCCGTGTATAACACTGGGGGACAGTACTGGTGGGGACAGGTTTGTCAATGTATAACACTGTTGTACAGTACTGGTGGGGACAGGTCTGTTACTGTATAACAATGTCGTACCAGTACTGGTTGGGACAGGTCTGTCATTGTATAACACTGGGGTACAGTACTGGTGGGGACAGGTCTGTCACTGTATAACACTGGGGTACAGTACTGGTGGGGACAGGTCTGTCACTGTATAAAACTGTTGTACAGTACTGGTGGGGACAGGTGTGTCACTTTATAACACTGGGGTGCAGTACTGGTGGGGACTGGTCTGTCACTCTATAACACTGTTGTACAGTACTGGTGGGAACAGGTCTGTCACTGTATAACACTGGGGTACAGTACTGGTGGGGACAGGTCTGTCACTGTATAACACTGGGGGCAGTACTGGTGGTAATAGTCTTTCACTGTATAACACTGGGGTGCAGTGCTGGTTGGGACAGGTCTGTCACTGTATTACAGTGGGGGGCAGTACTAGTGGTAATAGTTCTGTCACTGTATAACACTGTTGTACAGTACTGGTGGGGACAGGTCTGTCACTGTATAACACTGGGGTACAGAACTGGTGGGGACAGGTCTGTCACTGTATAACACTGGGTGGCAGTACTGGTGGTAATAGTTCTGTCACTGTATAACACTGGGGTACAGTACTGGTGGGGGTAGGTCTGTCTCTGTATAACACTGGGGTACAGTACTGGTTGGGACAGGTCTGTTACTGTATAACAATGTGGTACAGTACTGGTGTGGACAGGTCTGTCACTGTATAACACGGGGTGCAGTGCTGGTGGAGACAGGTCTGTCACTGTATAACACTGGGGTACAGTACTGGTGGGGACAGGTGTGTCACTTTATAACACTGGGGTACAGTACTGGTGGGGACAGATCTGTCACTGTATAACACTGGGGGGCAGTACTGGTGGTAATAGTCTGTCACTGTATAACACTGGGGTGCAGTGCTGGTGGGGACAGGTCTCTCACTGTATAACACTGGGGGGCAGTACTGGTGGGGAAAGGTCTGTCACTGTATAACACTGTTATACAGTACTGGTGGTAATAGTTCTGTCACTGTATAACACTGGGGGGCAGTATTGGTGGGGACAGGTCTGTCACTGTATATCATTGGGGGGCAGTACTGGTGGGGACAGGTCTGTCACTGTATAACACCGGGGTGCAGTACTGGTGGGGACTGGTCTGTCACTCTATAACACTGGGGTACAGTACAGGTGGGGACAGGTCTGTCAATGTATAACACTGTTGTACAGTACTGGTGGGGACTGGTCTGTCACTGTATAACACTGTTGTACTGTACTGGTGGGGACAGGACTGTCACTGCAAAACACTGGGGTCCAGTACTGGTGGGGGTAGGTCTGTCAGTGCATAACACTGGGGGACAGTACTGGTGTGTACAGGTGTGTCACTGTATGACACTGGGATATAGTCCTAGTGAGGCAGGTCTGTCACTGTATAACACTGGGGTACAGTACTGGTGGGACAGGTCTGTCACTGTATAACACTGTTATACAGTACTGGTGGGTACTGGTCTGTCACGATATAACACTGGGGTACTGTGCTGGTGGGGACTGGTCTGTCACTGTATAACACTGGGTGGCAGTACTGGTGGGTACTGGTCTGTCACTATATAACACTGGGGTACAGTGCTGGTGGGTACTGTTCTGTCACTATATAACACTGGGGTACAGTACTAGTGGGGACTGGTCTGTCACTCTATAACACTGGGGTACAGTACTGGTGGGGACAGGTCTGTCAATGTATAACACTGTTGTACAGTACTGGTGGGGACTGGTCTGTCACTGTATAACACTGTTGTACTGTACTGGTGGGGACAGGACTGTCACTATATAACACTGGGGTCCAGTACTGGTGGGGACTGGCCTGTCCGTGTATAACACTGGGGGACAGTACTGGTGGGGACAGGTTTGTCAATGTATAACACTGTTGTACAGTACTGGTGGGGACAGGTCTGTTACTGTATAACAATGTCGTACCAGTACTGGTTGGGACAGGTCTGTCATTGTATAACACTGGGGTACAGTACTGGTGGGGACAGGTCTGTCACTGTATAACACTGGGGTACAGTACTGGTGGGGACAGGTCTGTCACTGTATAAAACTGTTGTACAGTACTGGTGGGGACAGGTGTGTCACTTTATAACACTGGGGTGCAGTACTGGTGGGGACTGGTCTGTCACTCTATAACACTGTTGTACAGTACTGGTGGGAACAGGTCTGTCACTGTATAACACTGGGGTACAGTACTGGTGGGGACAGGTCTGTCACTGTATAACACTGGGGGCAGTACTGGTGGTAATAGTCTTTCACTGTATAACACTGGGGTGCAGTGCTGGTTGGGACAGGTCTGTCACTGTATTACAGTGGGGGGGCAGTACTAGTGGTAATAGTTCTGTCACTGTATAACACTGTTGTACAGTACTGGTGGGGACAGGTCTGTCACTGTATAACACTGTTGTACAGTACTGGTGGGGACAGGTCTGTCACTGTATAACACTGTTGTACAGTACTGGTGGGGACAGGTCTGTCACTGTATAACACTGTTGTACAGTACTGGTGGGGACAGGTCTGTCACTGTATAACACTGGGGTACAGAACTGGTGGGGACAGGTCTGTCACTGTATAACACTGGGTGGCAGTACTGGTGGTAATAGTTCTGTCACTGTATAACACTGGGGTACAGTACTGGTGGGGGTAGGTCTGTCTCTGTATAACACTGGGGTACAGTACTGGTTGGGACAGGTCTGTTACTGTATAACAATGTGGTACAGTACTGGTGTGGACAGGTCTGTCACTGTATAACACGGGGTGCAGTACTGGTGGGGACAGGTGTGTCACTTTATAACACTGGGGTACAGTACTGGTGGGGACAGGTGTGTCACTTTATAACACTGGGGTACAGTACTGGTGGGGACACGTCTGACACTGTATAACACTGGGGGGCAGTACTGGTGGTAATAGTCTGTCACTGTATAACACTGGGGTGCAGTGCTGGTGGGGACAGGTCTGTCACTGTATAACACTGGGGGGCAGTATTGGTGGGGACAGGTCTGTCACTGTATATCATTGGGGGGCAGTACTGGTGGGGACAGGTCTGTCACTGTATAACACCGGGGTGCAGTACTGGTGGGGACTGGTCTGTCACTCTATAACACTGGGGTACAGTACAGGTGGGGACAGGTCTGTCAATGTATAACACTGTTGTACAGTACTGGTGGGGACTGGTCTGTCACTGTATAACACTGTTGTACTGTACTGGTGGGGACAGGACTGTCACTGCAAAACACTGGGGTCCAGTACTGGTGGGGGTAGGTCTGTCAGTGCATAACACTGGGGGACAGTACTGGTGTGTACAGGTGTGTCACTGTATGACACTGGGATATAGTCCTAGTGAGGCAGGTCTGTCACTGTATAACACTGGGGTACAGTACTGGTGGGACAGGTCTGTCACTGTATAACACTGTTATACAGTACTGGTGGGTACTGGTCTGTCACGATATAACACTGGGGTACTGTGCTGGTGGGGACTGGTCTGTCACTGTATAACACTGGGTGGCAGTACTGGTGGGTACTGGTCTGTCACTATATAACACTGGGGTACAGTGCTGGTGGGTACTGTTCTGTCACTATATAACACTGGGGTACAGTACTAGTGGGGACTGGTCTGTCACTCTATAACACTGGGGTACAGTACTGGTGGGGACAGGTCTGTCAATGTATAACACTGTTGTACAGTACTGGTGGGGACTGGTCTGTCACTGTATAACACTGTTGTACTGTACTGGTGGGGACAGGACTGTCACTGTATAACACTGGGGTCCAGTACTGGTGGGGACTGGCCTGTCCGTGTATAACACTGGGGGACAGTACTGGTGGGGACAGGTTTGTCAATGTATAACACTGTTGTATAGTACTGGTGGGGACAGGTCTGTTACTGTATAACAATGTCGTACCAGTACTGGTTGGGACAGGTCTGTCATTGTATAACACTGGGGTACAGTACTGGTGGGGACAGGTCTGTCACTGTATAACACTAGGGTACAGTACTGGTGGGGACAGGTCTGTCACTGTATAAAACTGTTGTACAGTACTGGTGGGGACAGGTGTGTCACTTTATAACACTGGGGTGCAGTACTGGTGGGGACTGGTCTGTCACTCTATAACACTGGGGTACAGTACTGGTGGGGACAGGTCTGTCAATGTATAACACTGTTGTACAGTACTGGTCGGGGTAGGTCTGTCTCTGTACAACATTGGGGTACAGTACTGGTTGGGAGAGGTCTGTTACTGTATAACAATGTGGTACAGTACTGGTGTGGACAGGTCTGTCACTGTATAACACGGGGTGCAGTGCTGGTGGAGACAGGTCTGTCACTGTATAACACTGGGGTACAGTACTGGTGGGGACAGGTTGGTCACTGTATAACACTGGAGTACAGTACTGGTGGGGACAGGTCTGTCACTGTATAATAGTGGGGTACTGTACTGGTGGGGACAGGTCTGTCACTGTATAACACTGGGTAACAGTACTGGTGGGGACAGGTCTGTCACTGTATAACACTGGGATACAGTGCAGGTGGAGACAGGTCTGTCACTGTATAACGCTGGGATACAGTGCTGGTGGAGACAGGTCTGTCACTGTATAATAGTGGGATACAGTACTAGTGGGGACAGGTCTGTCACTGTATAACACTGGGTTACAGTACTGGTGAGGACAGGTCTGTCACTGTATAACACTCGGATACAGTGCTGGTGGAGACAGGTCTGTCACTGTATAACGCTGGGATACAGTGCTGGTGGAGACAGGTCTGTCACTGTATAACACTGGGTTACAGTACTGGTGGGGACAGGTCTGTCACTGCATAACACGGGGTGCAGTGCTGGTGGAGACAGGTCTGTCACTGTATAACACTGGGGTACAGTACTGGTGGGGACAGGTCTGTCATTGTATAACACTGGGGTCCAGTACTGGTGGGGACAGGTCTGTCCCTGTATAACACTGGGGTACAGTACTGGTGGGGACAGGTCTGTCACTGTATAATAGTGGGATACAGTACTAGTGGGGACAGGTCTGTCACTGTATAACACTGGGTTACAGTACTGGTGGGGTCAGGTCTGTCACTGTAGAACACTGGGATACAGTACTGGTGGGGGCAGGCCTGTCACTGTATAATAGTGGGATACAGTACTAGTGGGGACAGGTCTGTCACGGTATAACACTGGGTTACAGTACTGGTGGGGTCAGGTCTGTCACTGTAGAACACTGGGGTACAGTACTGTTGGGTGCACGTGTGTCACTGTATAACACTCGGATACAGTGCTGGTGGAGACAGGTCTGTCACTGTATAACACTGGGATACAGTGCTGGTGGAGACAGGTCTGTCACTGTATAACACTGGGTTACAGTACTGGTGAGGACAGGTCTGTCACTGTATAACACTCGGATACAGTGCTGGTGGAGACAGGTCTGTCACTGTATAACACTGGGATACAGTGCTGGTGGAGACAGGTCTGTCACTGTATAACGCTGGGATACAGTGCTGGTGGAGACAGGTCTGTCACTGTATAACACTGGGTTACAGTACTGGTGGGGACAGGTCTGTCACTGTATAACAATGGGGTGCAGTGCTGGTGGGAATAGGTCTGTCATTGTATAACTCGGGGGTACAGTACAGGTGGGGACTGGTCTGTCACTGTAGAACACTGGGGTACAGTGCTGGTGGGGACTGGTCTGTCACTGTATAACACTGGGTTACAGTACTGGTGGGGACAGGTCTGTCACTGTATAACACTGGGATACAGTGCAGGTGGAGACAGGTCTGTCACTGTATAACGCTGGGATACAGTGCTGGTGGAGACAGGTCTGTCACTGTATAATAGTGGGATACAGTACTAGTGGGGACAGGTCTGTCACTGTATAACACTGGGTTACAGTACTGGTGAGGACAGGTCTGTCACTGTATAACACTGGGATACAGTGCTGGTGGAGACAGGTCTGGCACTGTATAACGCTGGGATACAGTGCTGGTGGAGACAGGTCTGTCACTGTATAACACTGGGTTACAGTACTGGTGGGGACAGGTCTGTCACTGTATAACACGGGGTGCAGTGCTGGTGGAGACAGGTCTGTCACTGTATAACACTGGGGTACAGTACTGGTGGGGACAGGTCTGTCATTGTATAACACTGGGGTCCAGTACTGGTGGGGACAGGTCTGTCCCTGTATAACACTGGGGTACAGTACTGGTGGGGACAGGTCTGTCACTGTATAATAGTGGGATACAGTACTAGTGGGGACAGGTCTGTCACTGTATAACACTGGGTTACAGTACTGGTGGGGTCAGGTCTGTCACTGTAGAACACTGGGATACAGTACTGGTGGGGGCAGGTCTGTCACTGTATAATAGTGGGATACAGTACTAGTGGGGACAGGTCTGTCACTGTATAACACTGTTGTACAGTACTGTTGGGTGCACGTGTGTCACTGTATAACACAGGGGTACAGTACTGGTGGGGACAGGTCTGTCACTGTATAACACTCGGATACAGTGCTGGTGGAGACAGGTCTGTCACTGTATAACACTGGGATACAGTGCTGGTGGAGACAGGTCTGTCACTGTACAACACTGGGTTACAGTACTGGTGAGGACAGGTCTGTCACTGTATAACACTCGGATACAGTGCTGGTGGAGACAGGTCTGTCACTGTATAACACTGGGATACAGTGCTGGTGGAGACAGGTCTGTCACTGTATAACGCTGGGATACAGTGCTGGTGGAGACAGGTCTGTCACTGTATAACACTGGGTTACAGTACTGGTGGGGACAGGTCTGTCACTGTATAACAATGGGGTGCAGTGCTGGTGGGAATAGGTCTGTCACTGTATAACTCGGGGGTACAGTACAGGTGGGGACTGGTCTGTCACTGTAGAACACTGGGGTACAGTGCTGGTGGGGACTGGTCTGTCACTGTATAACACTGGGTTACAGTACTGGTGGGGACAGGTCTGTCACTGTAGAACACTGGGGTACAGTACTGGTGGGGTCAGGTCTGTCACTGTAGAACTCTGGGGTTCAGTACTGTTGGGTGCACGTGTGTCACTGTATAACACAGGGGTACAGTACTGGTGGGGACAGGTCTGTCACTGTATAACACTGGGGTACAGTACTGGTGTGTACAGATGTGTCACTGTATGACACTGGGGTATAGTCCCAGTGAGGCAGGTCTGTCACTGTATAACACTGGGGTACAGTACTGGTCGGGACAGGTCTGCCACTGTATAACACTGTTGTACAATACTGGTAGGTACTGGTCTCTCACTATATAACACTGGGGTACAGTGCTGGTGGGGACTGGTCTGTTACTGTATAACAATGTCGTACCAGTACTGGTTGGGACAGGTCTGTCATTGTATAACACTGGGGTACTGTACTGGTGGGGACAGGTCTGTCACTGTATAACAATGGGGTACAGTACTGGTGGGGACAGGTCTGTCACTGTATAAAACTGGGGTGCAGTACTGGTTGGGACTGGTCTGTCACTCTATAACACTGGGGTACAGTACTGGTGGGGACAGGTCTGTCAATGTATAACACTGTTGTACAGTACTGGTGGGGACTGGTCTGTCACTGTATAACACTGTTGTACTGTACTGGTGGGGACAGGACTGTCACTGTATAACACTGGGGTCCAGTACTGGTGGGGACTGGCCTGTCTGTGTAAAACACTGGGGGACAGTACTGGTGGGGACAGGTTTGTCAATGTATAACACTGTTGTACAGTACTGGTGGGGCAGGTCTGTTACTGTATAACAATGTCGTACCAGTACTGGTTGGGACAGGTCTGTCATTGTATAACACTGGGGTACAGTACTGGTGGGGACAGGTCTGTCACTGTATAACACTGGGGTACAGTACTGGTGGGGACAGGTCTGTCAATGTATAACACTGTTGTACAGTACTGGTGGGGACTGGTCTGTCACTGTATAACACTGTTGTACTGTACTGGTGGGGACAGGACTGTCACTGTATAACACTGGGGTCCAGTACTGGTGGGGACTGGCCTGTCCGTGTATAACACTGGGGGACAGTACTGGTGGGGACAGGTTTGTCAATGTATAAGACTGTTGTACAGTACTGGTGGGGACAGGTCTGTTACTGTATAACAATGTCGTACCAGTACTGGTTGGGACAGGTCTGTCATTGTATAACACTGGGGTACAGTACTGGTGGGGACAGGTCTGTCACTGTATAACACTGGGGTACAGTACTGGTGGGGACAGGTCTGTCACTGTATAAAACTGTTCTACAGTACTGGTGGGGACAGGTGTGTCACTTTATAACACTGGGGTGCAGTACTGGTGGGGACAGGTCTGTCACTGTATAACACTGGGGTACAGTACTGGTGGGGACAGGTCTGTCACTGTATAACACTGGAGTACAGTACTGGTGGGGACAGGTCTGTCACTGTATAACACTTTTGTACAGTACTGGTGGGGACAGGTCTGTCACTGTATAACACTGGGGTGCAGTGCTGGTTGGGACAGGTCTGTCACTGTATAACACTGGGTGGCAGTACTGGTGGGGGTAGGTCTGTCTCTGTACAACACTGGGGTACAGTACTGGTTGGGACAGGTCTGTTACTGTATAACAATGTGGTACAGTACTGGTGTGGACAGGTCTGTCACTGTATAACACGGGGTGCAGTGCTGGTGGAGACAGGTCTGTCACTGTATAACACTGGGGTACAGTACTGGTGGGGACAGGTGTGTCACTGTATAACACTGGGGTACAGTACTGGTGGAGACAGGTCTGTCACTGTATAACACTGGGGTGCAGTACTGGTGGGGACAGTTGTGTCAATGTATAACACTGGGGTACAGTACTGGTGGGGACGGGTCTGTCACTGTATGACACTGTTGTACAGTACTGGTGGGGACAGGTCTGTTACTGTATAACAATGTGGTACATTACTGGTGAGGATAGGTGTGTCACTTTATAACACTGGGGTACAGTACTGGTGGAGACAAGTGTGTCACTATATAACACTGGGGTACAGTACTGGTGGGGACAGGTCTGTCACTGTATAACACTGTTGTACTGTACTGGTGGGGACAGGTATGTCCCTGTATAACACTGGGGTCCAGTACTGGTGGACGTCGGTCTGTCAGTGTATAACACTGGGGGACAGTACTGGTGGGGACAGGTTTGTCAATGTATAACACTGTGGTACAGTACTGGTGGGGACTGGTCTGTCACTGTATAACACTGTTATACAGTACTGGTGGGTACTGGTCTGTCACGATATAACACTGGGGTACAGTGCTGGTGGGGACTGGTCTGTCACTGTATAACACTGTTGTACAGTACTGGTGGGTACTGGTCTGTCACTATATAACACTGGGGTACAGTGCTGGTGGGTACTGCTCTGTCACTATATAACACTGGGGTACAGTACTAGTGGGGACTGGTCTGTCACTCTATAACACTGGGGTACAGTACTGGTGGGGACAGGTCTGTCAATGTATAACACTGTTGTACAGTACTGGTGGGGACTGGTCTGTCACTGTATAACACTGTTGTACTGTACTGGTGGGGACAGGACTGTCACTGTATAACACTGGGGTCCAGTACTGGTGGGGACTGGCCTGTCAGTGTATAACACTGGGGGACAGTACTGGTGGGGACAGGTTTGTCAATGTATAACACTGTTGTACAGTACTGGTGGGGACAGGTCTGTTACTGTATAACAATGTCGTACCAGTACTGGTTGGGACAGGTCTGTCATTGTATAACACTGGGGTACAGTACTGGTGGGGACAGGTCTGTCACTGTATAACACTGGGGTACAGTACTGGTGGGGACAGGTCTGTCACTGTATAACACTGGGGTACACTACTGGTGGGGACAGGTCTGTCACTGTATAACACTGGGGTACAGTACTGGTGGGGACAGGTCTGTCACTGTATAACACTGGGGTACACTACTGGTGGGGACAGGTCTGTCACTGTATAACACTGGGGTACAGTACTGGTGGGGACAGGTCTGTCACTGTATAACACTGGGGGGCAGTACTGGTGGTAATAGTCTGTCACTGTATAACACTGGGGTGCAGTGCTGGTGGGGACAGGTCTGTCACTGTATTATACTGGGGGGCAGTACTAGTGGTAATAGTTCTGTCACTGTATAACACTGGGGGGCATGACTGGTGGGGACAGGTCTGTCACTGTATAAGACTGGGGTACAGTACTGGTCGGGACAGGTCTGCCACTGTATAACACTGTTGTACAATACTGGTGGGTACTGGTCTCTCACTATATAACACTGGGGTACAGTGCTGGTGGGGACTGGTCTGTTACTGTATAACAATGTCGTACCAGTACTGGTTGGGACAGGTCTGTCATTGTATAACACTGGGGTACTGTACTGGTGGGGACAGGTCTGTCACTGTATAACAATGGGGTACAGTACTGGTGGGGACAGGTCTGTCACTGTATAACACTGGGGTGCAGTACTGGTTGGGACTGGTCTGTCACTCTATAACACTGGGGTACAGTACTGGTGGGGACAGGTCTGTCAATGTATAACACTGTTGTACAGTACTGGTGGGGACTGGTCTGTCACTGTATAACACTGTTGTACTGTACTGGTGGGGACAGGACTGTCACTGTATAATACTGGGGTCCAGTACTGGTGGGGACTGGCCTGTCCGTGTATAACACTGGGGGACAGTACTGGTGGGGACAGGTTTGTCAATGAATAACACTGGGGTACAGTACTGGTGGGGACAGGTCTGTCACTGTATAACACTGGGGTACAGTACTGGTGGGGACAGGTCTGTCACTGTATAACACTGGGGTACAGTACTGGTGGGGACAGGTCTGTCAATGTATATCACTGTTGTACAGTACTGGTGGGGACTGGTCTGTCACTGTATAACACTGTTGTACTGTACTGGTGGGGACAGGACTGTCACTGTATAACACTGGTGTCCAGTACTGGTGGGGACTGGCCTGTCCGTGTATAACACTGGGGGACAGTACTGGTGGGGACAGGTTTTTAAATGTATAACACTGTTGTACAGTACTGGTGGGGACAGGTCTGTTACTGTATAACAATGTCGTACCAGTACTGGTTGGGACAGGTCTGTCATTGTATAACACTGGGGTACAGTACTGGTGGGGACAGGTCTGTCACTGTATAACACTGGGGTACAGTACTGGTGGGGACAGGTCTGTCACTGTATAACACTGGGGGGCAGTACTGGTGGTAATAGTCTGTCACTGTATAACACTGGGGTGCAGTGCTGGTGGGGACAGGTCTGTCACTGTATAACACTGGGGGGGCAGTATTGGTGGGGACAGGTCTGTCACTGTATAACACTGGGGTACAGTACTGGTGGGGACAGGTCTGTCACTGTATAACACTGGGGGGCAGTACTGGTGGTAATAGTCTGTCACTGTATAACACTGGGGTGCAGTGCTGGTGGGGACAGGTCTGTCACTGTATAACACTGGGGGGCAGTATTGGTGGGGACAGGTCTGTCACTGTATAACACTGGGGTACAGTACTGTTGGGGACAGGTCTGTCACTGTATAACACTGTTGTACAGTACTGGTGGGGACAGGTCTGTTACTGTATAACACTGGGGGACAGTACTGGTGGGGACAGGTTTGTCAATGTAAAACACTGTTGTACAGTACTGGTGGGGACAGGTCTGTTACTGTATAACAATGTTGTACCAGTACTGGTTGGGACAGGTCTGTCATTGTATAACACTGGGGTACAGTACTGGTGGGGACAGGTCTGTCACTGTATAACACTGGGGTACAGTACTGGTGGGGACAGGTCTGTCACTGTATAACACTGGGGGGCAGTACTGGTGATAATAGTCTGTCACTGTATAACACTGGGGTGCAGTGCTGGTGGGGACAGGTCTGTCACTGTATAACACTGGGGGGCAGTATTGGTGGGGACAGGTCTGTCACTGTATAACACTGGGGGGCAGTACTGGTGGGGACAGGTCTGTCACTGTATAACACTGTTATACAGGACTGGTGGTAATAGTTCTGTAACTGTATAACATTGGGGGACAGTATTGGTGGGGACAGGTCTGTCACTGTATAATATTGGGGGAAGTACTGGTGGGGACAGGTCTGTCACTGTATGACACTGGGGTGCAGTACTGGTGGGGACTGGTCTGTCACTCTATAACACTGGGGTACAGTACAGGTGGGGACTGGTCTGTCACTGTATAACACTGTTGTACTGTACTGGTGGGGACAGGACTGTCACTGCAAAACACTGGGGTCCAGTACTGGTGGAGGTAGGTCTGTCAGTGTATAACACTGGGGGACAGTACCGGTGTGTACAGGTGTGTCACTGTATGACACTGGGATATAGTCCTAGTGAGGCAGGTCTGTCACTGTATAACAATGGGGTACAGTACTGGTGGGACAGGTCTGTCACTGTATAACACTGTTATACAGTACTGGTGGGTACTGGTCTGTCACGATATAACACTGGGGTACAGTGCTGGTGTGGACTGGTCTGTCACTGTATAACACTGTTGTACAGTACTGGTGGGTACTGGTCTGTCACTATATAACACTGGGGTACAGTGCTGGTGGGTACTGTTCTGTCACTATATAACACTGGGGTACAGTACTAGTGGGGACTGGTCTGTCACTCTATAACACTGGGGTACAGTACTGGTGGGGACAGGTCTGTCACTGTATAACACTGTTGTACTGTACTGGTGGGGACAGGACTGTCACTGTATAACACTGGGGTCCAGTACTGGTGGGGACTGGCCTGTCAGCGTATAACACTGGGGGACAGTACTGGTGGGGACAGGTTTGTCAATGTATAACACTGTTGTACAGTATTGCTGGGGACAGGTCTGTTACTGTATAACAATGTCGTACCAGTACTGGTTGGGACAGGTCTGTCATTGTATAACACTGGGGTACAGTAATGGTGGGGACAGGTGTGTCACTTTATAACACTGGGGTGCAGTACTGGTGGGGACTGGTCTGTCACTCTATAACACTGGGGTACAGTACTGGTGGGGACAGGTCTGTCAATGTATAACACTGTTGTACAGTACTGGTGGGGACTGGTCTGTCACTGTATAACACTGGGGTACAGTACTAGTGGGGACTGGTCTGTCACTCTATAACACTGGGGTACAGTACTGGTGGGGACAGGTCTGTCAATGTATAACACTGTTGTACAGTACTGGTGGGGACTGGTCTGTCACTGTATAACACTGTTGTACTGTACTGGTGGGGACAGGACTGTCACTGTATAACACTGGGGTCCAGTACTGGTGGGGACTGGCCTGTCAGTGTATAACACTGGGGGACAGTACTGGTGGGGACAGGTTTGTCAATGTATAACACTGTTGTACAGTACTGGTGGGGACAGGTCTGTTACTGTATAACAATGTCGTACCAGTACTGGTTGGGACAGGTCTGTCATTGTATAACACTGGGGTACAGTACTGGTGGGGACAGGTCTGTCACTGTATAACACTGGGGTACAGTACTGGTGGGGACAGGTCTGTCACTGTATAACACTGGGGTACACTACTGGTGGGGACAGGTCTGTCACTGTATAACACTGGGGTACACTACTGGTGGGGACAGGTCTGTCACTGTATAACACTGGGGTACAGTACTGGTGGGGACAGGTCTGTCACTGTATAACACTGGGGGGCAGTACTGGTGGGGACAGGTCTGTCACTGTATAACACTGGGGGGCAGTACTGGTGGTAATAGTCTGTCACTGTATAACACTGGGGTGCAGTGCTGGTGGGGACAGGTCTGTCACTGTATTATACTGGGGGGCAGTACTAGTGGTAATAGTTCTGTCACTGTATAACACTGGGGGGCATGACTGGTGGGGACAGGTCTGTCACTGTATAAGACTGGGGTACAGTACTGGTCGGGACAGGTCTGCCACTGTATAACACTGTTGTACAATACTGGTGGGTACTGGTCTCTCACTATATAACACTGGGGTACAGTGCTGGTGGGGACTGGTCTGTTACTGTATAACAATGTCGTACCAGTACTGGTTGGGACAGGTCTGTCATTGTATAACACTGGGGTACTGTACTGGTGGGGACAGGTCTGTCACTGTATAACAATGGGGTACAGTACTGGTGGGGACAGGTCTGTCACTGTATAAAACTGGGGTGCAGTACTGGTTGGGACTGGTCTGTCACTCTATAACACTGGGGTACAGTACTGGTGGGGACAGGTCTGTCAATGTATAACACTGTTGTACAGTACTGGTGGGGACTGGTCTGTCACTGTATAACACTGTTGTACTGTACTGGTGGGGACAGGACTGTCACTGTATAACACTGGGGTCCAGTACTGGTGGGGACTGGCCTGTCCGTGTATAACACTGGGGGACAGTACTGGTGGGGACAGGTTTGTCAATGTATAACACTGGGGTACAGTACTGGTTGGGACAGGTCTGTCACTGTATAACACTGGGGTACAGTACTGGTGGGGACAGGTCTGTCAATGTATATCACTGTTGTACAGTACTGGTGGGGACTGGTCTGTCACTGTATAACACTGTTGTACTGTACTGGTGGGGACAGGACTGTCACTGTATAACACTGGTGTCCAGTACTGGTGGGGACTGGCCTGTCCGTGTATAACACTGGGGGACAGTACTGGTGGGGACAGGTTTGTAAATGTATAACACTGTTGTACAGTACTGGTGGGGACAGGTCTGTTACTGTATAACAATGTCGTACCAGTACTGGTTGGGACAGGTCTGTCATTGTATAACACTGGGGTACAGTACTGGTGGGGACAGGTCTGTCACTGTATAACACTGGGGTACACTACTGGTGGGGACAGGTCTGTCACTGTATAAAACTGGGGTACAGTACTGGTGGGGACAGGTCTGTCACTGTATAACACTGGGGGGCAGTACTGGTGGTAATAGTCTGTCACTGTATAACACTGGGGTGCAGTGCTGGTGGGGACAGGTCTGTCACTGTATAACACTGGGGGGGCAGTATTGGTGGGGACAGGTCTGTCACTGTATAACACTGGGGGGCAGTACTGGTGGTAATAGTCTGTCACTGTATAACACTGGGGTGCAGTGCTGGTGGGGACAGGTCTGTCACTGTATAACACTGGGGTGCAGTGCTGGTGGGGACAGGTCTGTCACTGTATAACACTGGGGTACAGTACTGGTGGGGACAGGTCTGTCACTGTATAACACTGTTGTACAGTACTGGTGGGGACAGGTCTGTTACTGTATAACACTGGGGGACAGTACTGGTGGGGACAGGTTTGTCAATGTATAACACTGTTGTACAGTACTGGTGGGGACAGGTCTGTTACTGTATAACAATGTCGTACCAGTACTGGTTGGGACAGGTCTGTCATTGTATAACACTGGGGTACAGTACTGGTGGGGACAGGTCTGTCACTGTATAACACTGGGGTACAGTACTGGTGGGGACAGGTCTGTCACTGTATAAAACTGTTGTACAGTACTGGTGGGGACAGGTGTGTCACTTTATAACACTGGGGTGCAGTACTGGTGGGGACAGGTCTGTCACTGTATAACACTGGGGTACAGTACTGGTGGGGACAGGTCTGTCACTGTATAACACTGGGGTACTGTACTGGTGGGGACAGGTCTGTCACTGTATAACACTGGGGGGCAGTACTGGTGATAATAGTCTGTCACTGTATAACACTGGGGTGCAGTGCTGGTGGGGACAGGTCTGTCACTGTATAACACTGGGGGGCAGTATTGGTGGGGACAGGTCTGTCACTGTATAACACTGGGGGGCAGTACTGGTGGGGACAGGTCTGTCACTGTATAACACTGTTATACAGGACTGGTGGTAATAGTTCTGTAACTGTATAACATTGGGGGACAGTATTGGTGCGGACAGGTCTGTCACTGTATAATATTGGGGGAAGTACTGGTGGGGACAGGTCTGTCACTGTATAACACTGGGGTGCAGTACTGGTGGGGACTGGTCTGTCACTCTATAACACTGGGGTACAGTACAGGTGGGGACTGGTCTGTCACTGTATAACACTGTTGTACTGTACTGGTGGGGACAGGACTGTCACTGCAAAACACTGGGGTCCAGTACTGGTGGGGGTAGGTCTGTCAGTGTATAACACTGGGGTACAGTACTGGTGTGTACAGGTGTGTCACTGTATGACACTGGGATATAGTCCTAGTGAGGCAGGTCTGTCACTGTATAACACTGGGGTACAGTACTGGTGGGACAGGTCTGTCACTGTATAACACTGTTATACAGTACTGGTGGGTACTGGTCTGTCACGATATAACACTGGGGTACAGTGCTGGTGTGGACTGGTCTGTCACTGTATAACACTGTTGTACAGTACTGGTGGGTACTGGTCTGTCACTATATAACACTGGGGTACAGTGCTGGTGGGTACTGTTCTGTCACTATATAACACTGGGGTACAGTACTAGTGGGGACTGGTCTGTCACTCTATAACACTGGGGTACAGTACTGGTGGGGACAGGTCTGTCACTGTATAACACTGTTGTACTGTACTGGTGGGGACAGGACTGTCACTGTATAACACTGGGGTCCAGTACTGGTGGGGACTGGCCTGTCAGCGTATAACACTGGGGGACAGTACTGGTGGGGACAGGTTTGTCAATGTATAACACTGTTGTACAGTACTGCTGGGGACAGGTCTGTTACTGTATAACAATGTCGTACCAGTACTGGTTGGGACAGGTCTGTCATTGTATAACACTGGGGTACAGTACTGGTGGGGACAGGTGTGTCACTTTATAACACTGGGGTGCAGTACTGGTGGGGACTGGTCTGTCACTCTATAACACTGGGGTACAGTACTGGTGGGGACAGGTCTGTCAACGTATAACACTGTTGTACAGTACTGGTGGGGACTGGTCTGTCACTGTATAACACTGTTGTACTGTACTGGTGGGGACAGGACTGTCACTGTATAACACTGGGGTCCAGTACTGGTGGGGACTGGCCTGTCCGTGTATAACACTGGGGTACAGTACTGGTGGGGACAGGTCTGTCACTGTATAAAACTGTTGTACTGTACTGGTGGGGACAGGTGTGTCACTTTATAACACTGGGGTGCAGTACTGGTGGGGACTGGTCTGTCACTCTATAACACTGGGGTACAGTACTGGTGGGGACAGGTCTGTCAATGTATAACACTGTTGTACAGTACTGGTGGGGACTGGTCTGTCACTGTATAACACTGTTGTACTGTACTGGTGGGGACAGGACTGTCACTGTATAACACTGGGGTCCAGTACTGGTGGGGACTGGCCTGTCCGTGTATAACATTGGGGGACAGTACTGGTGGGGACAGGTCTGTTACTGTATAACAATGTCGTACCAGTACTGGTTGGGACAGGTCTGTCATGGTATAACACTGGGGTACAGTACTGGTGGGGACAGGTCTGTCACTGTATAACACTGGGGTACAGTACTGGTGGGGACAGGTCTGTCACTGTATAAAACTGTTGTACAGTACTGGTGGGGACAGGTGTGTCACTTTATAACACTGGGGTGCAGTACTGGTGGGGACAGGTCTGTCACTGTATAACACTGGGGTACAGTACTGGTGGGGACAGGTCTGTCACTGTATAACACTGGGGTACAGTACTGGTGGGGACAGGTCTGCCACTGTATAACACTGGGGGGGGCAGTACTGGTGGTAATAGTCTTTCACTGTATAACACTGGGGTGCAGTGCTGGTTGGGACAGGTCTGTCACTGTATTACACTGGGGGGCAGTACTAGTGGTAATAGTTCTGTCCGTGTATAACACTGGGGTACAGTACTGGTGGGGACAGGTCTGTCACTGTATAAAACTGTTGTACTGTACTGGTTGGGACAGGTGTGTCACTTTATAACACTGGGGTGCAGTACTGGTGGGGACTGGTCTGTCACTCTATAACACTGGGGTACAGTACTGGTGGGGACAGGTCTGTCAATGTATAACACTGTTGTACAGTACTGGTGGGGACTGGTCTGTCACTGTATAACACTGTTGTACTGTACTGGTGGGGACAGGACTGTCACTGTATAACACTGGGGTCCAGTACTGGTGGGGACTGGCCTGTCCGTGTATAACATTGGGGGACAGTACTGGTGGGGACAGGTCTGTTACTGTATAACAATGTCGTACCAGTACTGGTTGGGACAGGTCTGTCATGGTATAACACTGGGGTACAGTACTGGTGGGGACAGGTCTGTCACTGTATAACACTGGGGTACAGTACTGGTGGGGACAGGTCTGTCACTGTATAAAACTGTTGTACAGTACTGGTGGGGACAGGTGTGTCACTTTATAACACTGGGGTGCAGTACTGGTGGGGACAGGTCTGTCACTGTATAACACTGGGGTACAGTACTGGTGGGGACAGGTCTGTCACTGTATAACACTGGGGTACAGTACTGGTGGGGACAGGTCTGCCACTGTATAACACTGGGGGGGGCAGTACTGGTGGTAATAGTCTTTCACTGTATAACACTGGGGTGCAGTGCTGGTTGGGACAGGTCTGTCACTGTATTACACTGGGGGGCAGTACTAGTGGTAATAGTTCTGTCACTGTATAACACTGTTGTACAGTACTGGTGGGGACAGGTCTGTCACTGTATAACACTGGGGTACAGTACTGGTGGGGACAGGTCTGTCACTGTATAACACTGGGTGGCAGTACTGGTGGTAATAGTTCTGTCACTGTATAACACTGGGGTACAGTACTGGTGGGGGTAGGTCTGTCTCTGTATAACACTGTGGTACAGTACTGGTTGGGAGAGGTCTGTTACTGTATAACAATGTGGTACAGTACTGGTGTGGACAGGTCTGTCACTGTATAACACGGGGTGCAGTGCTGGTGGAGACAGGTCTGTCACTGTATAACACTGGGGTACAGTACTGGTGGGGACAGGTTGGTCACTGTATAACACTGGGGTACAGTACTGGTGGGGACAGGTCTGTCACTGTATAATAGTGGGGTACTGTACTGGTGGGGACAGGTCTGTCACTGTATAACACTGGGTTACAGTACTGGTGGGGACAGGTCTGTCACTGTATAACACTGGGATACAGTGCAGGTGGAGACAGGTCTGTCACTGTATAACACTGGGATACAGTGCTGGTGGAGACAGGTCTGTCACTGTATAACACTGGGTTACAGTACTGGTGGGGACAGGTCTGTCACTGTATAACACTGGGTTACAGTACTGGTGGGGACAGGTCTGTCATTGTATAACACTGGGGTCCAGTACTGGTGGGGACAGGTCTGTCCCTGTATAACACTGGGGTACAGTACTGGTGGGGACAGGTCTGTCACTGTATAACACTGGGATACAGTACTGGTGGGGGCAGGTCTGTCACTGTATAATAGTGGGATACAGTACTAGTGGGGACAGGTCTGTCACTGTATAACACTGGGTTACAGTACTGGTGAGGACATGTCTGTCACTGTATAACACTCGGATACAGTGCTGGTGGAACCAGGTCTGTCACTGTATAACACTAGGATACAGTGCTGGTGGAGACAGGTCTGTCACTGTATAACGCTGGGATACAGTGCTGGTGGGGACAGGTCTGTCACTGTATAACACTGGGTTACAGTACTGGTGGGGACAGGTCTGTCACTGTATAACACGGGGTGCAGTGCTGGTGGAGACAGGTCTGTCACTGTATAACACTGGGGTACAGTACTGGTGGGGACAGGTCTGTCATTGTATAACACTGGGGTCCAGTACTGGTGGGGACAGGTCTGTCCCTGTATAACAATGGGGTGCAGTGCTGGTGGGAATAGGTCTGTCACTGTATAACTCGGGGGTACAGTACAGGTGGGGACTGGTCTGTCACTGTAGAACACTGGGGTACAGTGCTGGTGGGGACTGGTCTGTCACTGTATAACGCTGGTTTACAGTACTGGTGGGGACAGGTCTGTCACTCTATAACACTGGGGCACAGTACTGGTGGGGTCAGGTCTGTCACTGTAGAACACTGGGGGACAGTACTGGTGGGGACAGGTCTGTCAATGTATAACACTGGGTTACAGTACTGGTGAGGACAGGTCTGTCACTGTATAACACTCGGATACAGTGCTGGTGGACACAGGTCTGTCACTGTATAACACTAGGATACAGTGCTGGTGGAGACAGGTCTGTCACTGTATAACGCTGGGATACAGTGCTGGTGGGGACAGGTCTGTCACTGTATAACACTGGGTTACAGTACTGGTGGGGACAGGTCTGTCACTGTATAACACGGGGTGCAGTGCTGGTGGAGACAGGTCTGTCACTGTATAACACTGGGGTACAGTACTGGTGGGGACAGGTCTGTCATTGTATAACACTGGGGTCCAGTACTGGTGGGGACAGGTCTGTCCCTGTATAACAATGGGGTGCAGTGCTGGTGGGAATAGGTCTGTCACTGTATAACTCGGGGGTACAGTACAGGTGGGGACTGGTCTGTCACTGTAGAACACTGGGGTACAGTGCTGGTGGGGACTGGTCTGTCACTGTATAACGCTGGTTTACAGTACTGGTGGGGACAGGTCTGTCACTCTATAACACTGGGGCACAGTACTGGTGGGGTCAGGTCTGTCACTGTAGAACACTGGGGTACAGTACTGTTGGGTGCACGTGTGTCACTGTATAACACTGGTGTCCAGTACTGGTGGGGACTGGTCTGTCACTGTATAACACTGGTGTCCAGTACTGGTGGGGACTGGTCTGTTACTGTACAACACTGGGGTCCAGTACTGGTGGGGACATGCCTGTCACTGTATAACACTGTTGTACAGTACTGGTGGGGACTGGTCTGTCACGATATAACACTGGGGTGCAGTACTGGTGGGGACAGTTGTGTCAATGTATAACGCTGGGGTACAGTACTGGTGGGGACGGGTCTGTCACTGTATGACACTGTTGTACAGTACTGGTGGGGACAGGTCTGTTACTGTATAACAATGTGGTACATTACTGGTGGGGATAGGTGTGTCACTTTATAACACTGGGGTACAATACTGGTGGAGACAAGTGTGTCACTATATAACACTGGGGTACTGTACTGGTGGGGACAGGTCTGTCCCTTTATAACACTGGGGTCCATACTGGTGGGCGTCGGTCTGTCAGTGTATAACACTGGGGGACAGTACTGGTGGGGACAGGTTTGTCAATGTATAACACTGTGGTACAGTACTGGTGGGGACTGGTCTGTCACTGTATAACACTGTTATACAGTACTGGTGGGTACTGGTCTGTCACGATATAACACTGGGGTATAGTCCTAGTGAGGCAGGTCTGTCACTGTATAACACTGGGGTACAGTACTGGTGGGGACAGGTCTGTCACTGTATAACACTGTTATACAGTACTGGTGGGGACAGGTGTGTCACTTTATAACACTGGGGTACAGTACTGGTGGGGACACGTCTGTCACTGTATAACACTGGGGGGCAGTACTGGTGGTAATAGTCTGTCACTGTATAACACTGGGGTGCAGTGCTGGTGGGGACAGGTCTGTCACTGTATAACACTGGGGGGCAGTACTGGTGGGGACAGGTCTGTCACTGTATAACACTGGGTGGCAGTACTGGTGGGGACAGGTCTGTCACTGTATAACACTGGGGGCAGTACTGGTGGGGACAGGTCTGTCACTGTATAACACTGGGGGGGGCAGTACTGGTGGGGACAGGTCTGTCACTGTATAACACTGGGGGGCAGTACTGGTGGTAATAGTCTGTCACTGTATAACACTGGGGTGCAGTGCTGGTGGGGACAGGTCTGTCACTGTAGAACACTGGGGGGCAGTACTGGTGGTAATAGTTCTGTCAGTGTATAACACTGGGTTCCAGTACTAGTGGGGACAGGTCTGTCACTGTATAACACTGGGGTACAGTACTGGTGGGGACAGATGTGTCACTTTATAACACTGGGGTGCAGTACTGGTGGGGACAGATCTGTCACTGTATGACACTGGGGTACAGAACTGGTGGGGACAGGTCTGTCACTGTATAACACTGGGGTACAGTACTGGTGGGGCTAGGTCTGTCCCTGTATAACACTGGGGTACAGTACTGGTGGGGACAGGTCTGTCACTGTATAACACTGGGGTGCAGTACTGGCGCGGACAGGTCTGTCACTGTATAACACTGGGGTACAGTACTGGTGGGGACAGATGTGTCACTTTATAACACTGGGGTGCAGTACTGGTGGGGACAGGTCTGTCACTGTATGACACTGGGGTACAGTACTGGTGGGGACAGGTCTGTCTCTGTGTAACACTGGGGTATAGTACTGGCGCGGACAGGTCTGTCAGTGTATAATACAGGGGTGCAGTGCTGGTGGGATCAGGTGTGTTCGTGTATAACACTGAGGTGCAGCACTGAGTGTAACAGTTCTGTCACTGTACATCATTGTGGCACAGTGCTGGTGGGTATTGGTGTGCCACTCTGAATTAATGGTGCTGGAAGAGCACAGCAGTTCAGGCAGCATCCATGCTCTTCCAGCACCACTAATCCAGTAATTGGTCTGTCACTGTACAACACTGGGGCACAGTACTGGTAGGGACAGGTGTGTCCCTTTATATCACTGGGGTAGACTATTGGTGGGGACAGGTCTGTCACTGAATAACAATGGGTTACAGTACTGGTGGGGTCAGGTCTGTCACCGTAGAACACTGGGGTACAGTGCTGGTGGGGATAGGTCTGTCAGTGTATAACACTGGGGTACAGTACAGGTGGGGACAGGTCTGTCACTGTATAACACTGGGGTACAGTGCTGGTGGGGACAGGTCTGTCACTGTAGAACACTGGGGTACAGTACTGGTGGGGTCAGGTCTGTCACTGTATAACACTGGGGTACAGTGCTGGTGGGGACAGGTCTGTCACTGTAGAACACTGGGGTACAGTACTGGTGGGGTCAGGTCTGTAACTGTAGAACACTGGGGTACAATACTGTTGGGTGCAGGTGTGTCACTGTATAACACTGGTGTCCAGTACTGGTGGGGACATGTCTGTCACTGTATAACACTGTTGTACAGTACTGGTGGGGACGGGTCTGTCACTGTATGACACTGTTGTACAGTACTGGTGGGGACGGGTCTGTCACTGTATGACACTGTTGTACAGTACTGGTGGGGATAGGTGTGTCACTTTATAACACTGGGGTACAGTACTGGTGGGGACAGATCTGTCACTGTATAACACTGGTGGACAGTACTGGTAGGGACAGGTCTGTCACTATATAACACTGGGGGACAGTACTGGTGGGGACAGGTCTGTCACTATATAACACTGGGGGACAGTACTGGTGGGGACAGGTCTGTCACTGTATAACACTGGGGGACAGTACTGGTGTGGACAGGTCTGTCACTGTATAACACTGGGGTACAGTACTGGTGGGGACAGGTCTGTCAGTGTGGAACAGTGGACACTGTGCTCCTGATTTTTTGGTGAGAATTGTCGAGTTGGAAGTTGATTCCGTTTCTCTGACTTGTTGTGATATTATTATCATTAATTAAAGAAAACAATTTCCTCCCCCCTCCCCAGCCATAGTCCCACCCTTACAGCCTATTATTGAATTGTTGGAGAACAGGCACCACATGTTTACTTAGCCCGTCCTGCCATTTCCGTCTGTGTGGGAGAGTCTATTGTTTCACTTGCTGGTTCCCTTCCCATACCGAACTTACGTTGTTTGTGGTCATTGAGAATTGCTTTTACTCTGACTCACAGCCTCTCAACATGGTCAATCGATGAAGACATCTGATGATTAATCTCCATATCTCCACCTCCCCCTGCTAATTGTTAGGTCAAGATAGCTCATTACGTTGTAGTTGTGAACTTTGGAGCAGATTACCCTCAGCATTGAGCTCTGAGGGTGACCGAGTCAAAAGGACAGAGTAACATCGCGTTTGGCATTGCCATAGTGAATTGGTCACACGGCCAGAGAATGATGGTTGAGAATCATACAATCCAGGGCACTCAGATCCATGAGAAACATCCCACTCCCACCCATCGCCTCCCCTAACACTGTATCCCTGCATCTCCCATGGCCAATTCACCTACCTGCACGTGTTTGGACAGTGGGAGGAAACCGGAGCACCCAGAGGAAACCCACACAGACCCGGCTTTGGATAGGGTAAACAGACAAGGTATTTTCCCTGGGGTGGGGGAGTCCAGAACTAGAGGGCATAGGTTTAGCGTGAGAGGGGAAAGATATAAAATAGACCTAAGGGGCAACTTTTTCATGCAAAGGGTGGTACGTGTATGGAATGAGCTGCCAGAGGATGTGGTGGAGGCTGATACAATTGCAACATTTAAGAGGCATTTGGATGGGTATATGAATAGGAAGGGTTTGGAGGGATATAGGCCAGGTGCTGGCAGGTGGGACTAGATTGGGTTGGGATATCTGGTCGGCATGGACGGGTTGGACCGAAGGGTCTGTTTCCCTGCTGTACATCTCTATGACTCTAATATACAAATTTGCCTGAAGGTGATATCCAACACAGGTCCCTGGTGCTGTCCAGCAGAATCGAGGAACTGTGTCACCCGTTAAACGCAAATGTGGACCTGACCGTGTTCCCCTTCCCTGTGGGGTAATCCCCACCGTCCTGGGACATTATTGTCCAACAGGAAAGCATGCTCAGTGTGAGGGATGATGGGTCGAGAGTCAGTTTAATGCTGGAAAGTTTGGCCAGTCACCATTCTCCTTCACTGGTGAGAACCTTTGAAGGTTAAACTTGAACCAAACTCTTCAAAGCCAAGAGAGGAGACCACAGCAAAGGAGTGAGGGAGGGAGGGGGAACTCAATGCAGAAAACTTCCTGTCACTGATCAATCTGTAACCTGATAGCGACTGATCATTATGGAAGATAGTTAAACAAATTGCATCAGGGTTTTGGTTAGAATTGTGTAGTTTGGAACCTACCCAACATTCAAAATAATTCTAACAATCGAATCACCCACCACTCCTTCTCCCAAACTGAAGCCAATGTTTAACCCCATGTTGTTGAGACAAGTTCTGGACACAAAAGGTTCTGTTTTTTTATCCCGGTGGCCTTCAGTGTTTTTCTGCTAACTGTCCCCCACTCTCCCACGGTCCCCTGTCATGGCAAAGCCAGAACGACCCCTCACATCCACTTCCTGTTTATACCCACCCCCTCACCGTCCCACCACAACCCACCGCAACACGGCATTCTCCACTGGAAGCTCATCGTCATCCCCATCCCATCCCCATTCCCAACCCAAACTCCATCCCCAAACCCATCCCCATCTCCATCCCCAAACCCATCCCAATCTCCATCCCCAAACCCATCCCAATCTCCATCCCCAATCTCCATCTCCATCTCCAACCCCATCCCCATCCCCAAACCCATCCCCATCTCCATCCCCAAACCCATCCCAATCTCCATCCCCATCTCCATCCCCAAACCCATCCCAATCTCCATCTCCATCTCCAACCCCATCCCCATCCCCAAACCCATCCCCATCTCCATCCCCAAACCCATCCCAATCTCCATCCCCATCTCCATCCCCAAACCCATCCCCATCCCCAGCTCCATCCCCATCCCCATCCCCATCCCCATCCCATCCCCATCCCCATCCCCATCCCCATCCCATCCCCATCTCCATCCCCATCCCCATCCCAATCCCCAAACCCATCCCCATCCCAATCTCCATCCCCATCCCCATCCCCATCCCCATGCCCATCCCAATCTCCATCCCATCCCATCCCCATCCCCATCCCCATGCCCATCCCAATCTCCATCCCCATCTCCATCCCCATCCCCATGCCCATCCCAATCTCCATCCCATCCCCATCCCAATCTCCATCCCCATCCCAATCCCCATCCCCATGCCCATCCAAATCTCCATCCCATCCCCATCCCCATCTCTATCCCCAAACCCATCCCCATCCCAATCTCCATCCCCATCCCCATCCCCATCTTCATCCCCATGCCCACCCTAATCTCCACCTCCAAACCCATCCCCATCCCCATCTCCATCCCCAAACCCATCCCAATCTCCTTCCTCATGCCAATCCCAAACTCCATCCCCATCCCATCCCCATCCCCATCCCCATCCCCATCCCATCCCCATCTCCATCCCCATCCCCATCCCCATCCCCATCCCAATCCCCAAACCCATCCCCATCCCAATCTCCATCCCCATCCCCATCCCCATGCCCATCCCAATCTCCATCCCATCCCCATCCCCATCCCCATCCCCATGCCCATCCCAATCTCCATCCCCATCTCCATCCCCATCCCCATGCCCATCCCAATCTCCATCCCATCCCCATCCCAATCTCCATCCCCATCCCCATCCCCATCCCCATGCCCATCCCAATCTCCATCCCATCCCCATCCCCATCTCTATCCCCAAACCCATCCCCATCCCAATCTCCATCCCCATCCCCATCCCCATCTTCATCCCCATGCCCACCCCAATCTCCACCTCCAAACCCATCCCCATCCCCATCTCCATCCCCAAACCCATCCCAATCTCCTTCCTCATGCCAATCCCAAACTCCATCCCCACCCCATCCCCATCCCTATCCCCATCCCCATCCCAAACTCCATCCCCAAACCCATTCCAATCTCCATCCCCAAACCCATCCCAAACTCCATCCCCAAACCCATCCCATCCCCATCCCCATCCCATCCACATCCCCAAGCCCATCCCCATCCCCATCCCCATCCCCATCCCATCCCCATCCCCATCCCCATCCCCATCCCCATCCCCATCCCCATCCCTATCCCCATCCCCATCCCAAACTCCATCCCCAAACCCATTCCAATCTCCATCCCCAAACCCATCCCAAACTCCATCCCCAAACCCATCCCATCCCCATCCCCATCCCATCCCCATCCCCAAGCCCATCCCCATCCCCATCCCCATCCCCATCCCCATCTCCATCCCCAAACTCCATCCTCATCCCCATCCCCATGCCCATCCCCATCCCCATCCCCATCCCCATCTCCATCCCCAAACTCCATCCTCATTCCCATCCCCATCCCCATCCCCAAACTCCATCCTCATCCCCATCCCCATCTCCATCCCCATCCCCATCCCCATCCCCATCCCCATCCCCATCCCCATCTCCATCCCCATCCCCATCCCCATCCCCATCCCCATTCCCATCCCTATCCCCATCCCCATCCCAAACTCCATCCCCAAACCCATTCCAATCTCCATCCCCAAACCCATCCCAAACTCCATCCCCAAACCCATCCCATCCCCATCCCCATCCCATCCCCATCCCCAAGCCCATCCCCATCCCCATCCCCATCCCCATCCCCATCTCCATCCCCAAACCCATCCCCATGCCCATCCCCATCCCCATCCCCATCCCCATCCCCATCCCTATCTCCATCCCCAAACTCCATCCTCATCCCCATCCCCATGCACATGCCCATCCCAAACTCCATCCCCATCCCCATCTCCATCCCCATCCCCATCTCCATCCCCAAACTCCATCCTCATTCCCATCCCCAAGCCCATCCCCATCCCCATCCCCATCCCCATCCCCATCTCCATCCCCATCTCCATCCCCATCCCCATCTCCATCCCCAAACTCCATCCCCATCCCCATCCCCATCCCCATCCCCATCCCCATCTCCATCCCCATCTCCATCCCCATCCCCATCTCCATCCCCAAACTCCATCCTCATCCCCATCCCCATCTCCATCCCCATCCCCATCTCCATCCCCATTCCCATCCCCATCCCCATCCCCATCCCCATCTCCATCCCCATGCCCATCCCCCTCTCCATCTCCATCTCCATCCCCATCCCCATCCCCATCCCCATCCCCATCCCCATCCCCATCCCCATCCCCATCCCCATCCCCATCCCCATCTCCATCCCCATGCCCATCCCCCTCTCCATCTCCATCCCCATCCCCATCCCCATCCCCATCCCCATCCCCATCCCCATCCCCATCCCCATCCCCATCCCCATCCCCATCCCCATCCCCATCCCCATCTCCATCCCCATCCCCATCCCCATCCCCATCCCCATCCCCATCCACATCCCAAACTCCATCCCCATCCCCATCCCATCCCCATCCCCATCCCCATCCCCATCCCCATCCCATCCCCAAACCCATCCCAATCCCCATCCCAATCCCCAAACCCATCCCCATCCCATCCCCATCCCCATCCCCATCCCCATCCCATCCCCATCCCCATCCCCATCCCATCCCCATCCCCATCCCCATCCCCATCCCATCCCATCCCCATCCCCATCCCCATCCCCATCCCCATCCCCATCCCCATCCCATCCCCATCCCCATCCCCATCCCCAAACCCATCCCCCTCTCCATCCCCATCCCCATCCCCATCCCCATGCCCATCCCAATCTCCACCTCCATCCCCATCCCTATGCCCATCCCAAACACCTTCCCCAAACCCACCCCCATTCACATCCACATTCCAATATCCATCCCCATCATCATCCCCCACCATCATCCCCATTCCCATCCCAAACACCATCCCCATCTCCATCCCCATGCCCATCCTCATTCACATCCCCATCCCCATCCCCAAACGCCATCCCCATCCCCATCCCCATCACATGCCCAACACAAACTCCATCCCCAAACCCATCCCTATTCCCATCCCCATCCCATCACCATTCTCATCCCCCATCATCATCCCCATGCCCATCCCAAATGCCATCCCCAAACTCCATTCCCATCCCCAATCCTTATCCCAAACTCCATCCCCAAACCTATCCCTATGCTCATCCCCATGCCCATCGCAAACTCCATCCCCAAACCCATCCCCATTCCCATCCCCAATCCTCATCCCAAACTCCAACTCCAAACTCATTCCCATTCCCATCCTATCCCCAACCCCATTCCTATCCCAAACTCCATCCCAATCCCCATCCCCAATCCCCATTCCAGACTACATCCCCACGTCCATTCCCATCCCAATTTCCATCCTCATTCCCATTCTCATCCCCAACCCCATCCCAAACTCCATCCCATTTCCCATCCCCAAACCCACTTTGTCCCAGATAACTGACAATATTCCCAGCAGGAGGCGAGAGGATCGCTTGGGGAAGCCGACTCAAAGCCAGGTCCCGGGCTGCTCAGGAATCAGAGCAAGTGGAGCAAAGGAGAGAAAGAGAGGTGGGAAAAGAGAGAAACAGAAAGGGAGTAATGAGACAAAGAGCAATGAAAAGATGGAAGTGAAAAGCAAGAGAAAAAGAGAGAGAAAGGTGAAATGGAGAATGGGGAAGATCGAGAGGAGAACAGAAAGAGAGGAGAAGGTTTGAGAGAAAAGGACGGAGTGAGAACGGAGAAAGAAAGGGAGGAATGAGGGAAGGAAACAGTGAGGGAAAGAGAGGGAGAAGACAGGTAAAGTGTAGAGTGAGAGAGAAAAAGGTCAACAGAGAGCAAGAGAAAGAAAAAGAAAGAAAATAAGGTATGTGAGAGACAGAGAGAGAGACAGAGAGAAGGAAGGAATTAGCAGAAGTCAGAAAGAAAGAGGGGGAGAAGGAAAGAATAAGAGAGAAAGATAGAGAAAATTAAAGGAAGGTGAAAGGGAAAGAAAAGGAGAGACAGAGAAAGGGAGGGGGAATAAGAGAGAAAAGAGGGGCCGAGAGAGAAAGTGAAACAGAACTGACATGAACTCTTATCAAAGCCAGCAGCAGCATTTTAGTGAGAGAGACAAACTCCTGCCTACCGTCAGGGAGCACACATTCTGGAAGTGACCTCCACTTGTGTGTAAGAAGGAGTCAGTCAATAAACGATGCAGGAAGCTCCAGAGTCAGTGTATAACTCAGAGAGCGTACAGCTGCAATTCCTCACCACACTCTGTCAAACTGCTCCTGAAATAGCCAGCTGTTGCTGGACTGTGGGAGAGAGGTTTCGTCTGTCCCAGGAACAGCCAGGAGAGAGTGTGGGGGCCTAGTTGGAGAAAATACCACCCACCAGTCAATCACCATGACGAAGGAGGGATTGTCTGAGCTGGACACGACTCCCAATGTTAAACCAAGTCCCCAGTGCCCTCCCAGATCAGCACAACAGAGGTGTAGCACTCTGAGGAGAGGAGGGGATACACTGTCAGTGTCCCAGAAACTTTCAATCCTACAGGCACGGCCACCAAAGCTGATCAAATTTCGTTTGTTGAGTGTGCAGAGGGTTTCAGCTCCCACACCATAATAAAGGAGGAAAGGTCCTGGAGTCAATGATTCAGGACCAAATGATGAAGTGGGAAGATGAGGCCAAATTTAATTGGCATCAACTTTGTGAGGAGTTCAGGGACGACTGGATAGGGGAGTTGTCATGGATATTGTCCACATGGACTCACAGAATCCACTGGTTCGGGTTACTGAGATGGGGTGGTTGGTAAACCTCAGGGAGCACGCTATGGGAAGGGTAAGTTAGGATACGCGAGGTGATTCTGACATCAGGATAAAGCCCAGCCATCAGCAGCAAGGGAATATCGACAGTGGGCGGGCTGGAGTGAACACATTGAGAGGGATTGTCTCAGCACAGAAACAGGAAACATCTGAATGTGGGGATGGTCACTGATCGAACATCATTATGGTCTGTTTAGGAATCATCATCCGGGGAAGCTCACTGGGACGGTCAGTGTCAGCTCACTGTGATGGTCAGTATCAGCTCACTGTGACGGTCAGTGTCAGCTCACTGTGATGGTCAGTGTCAGCTCAATGTGACGGTCAGTATCAGCTCACTGTGATGGTCAGTATCAGCTCACTGTGATGGTCAGTATCAACTCACTGTGACGGTCAGTATCAGCTCACTGTGATGGTCAGTGTCAGCTCACTGTGACGGTCAGTATCAGCTCACTGTGATGGTCAGTATCAGCTCAATGGGACGGTCAGTGTCAGCTCACTGTGATGGTCAGTGTCAGCTCACTGTGACGGTCAGTATCAGCTCACTGTGATGGTCAGTATCAGCTCACTGTGATGGTCAGTATCAGCTCACTGTGACGGTCAGTGTCAGCTCACAGTGATGGTCAGTGCCAGCTCACTGTGACGGTCAGTATCAGCTCACTGTGATGGTCAGTATCAGCTCACTGTGACGGTCAGTATCAGCTCACTGTGACGGTCAGTGTCAGCTCACAGTGATGGTCAGTGCCAGCTCACTGTGAGGGTCAGTATCAGCTCACTGTGACGGTCAGTGTCAGCTCACTGTGACGGTCAGTGTCAGCTCACTGTGATGGTCAGAGACAGCTCAATGTGACGGTCAGTGTCAGCTCACTGTGATGGTCAGTGTCAGCTCAATGTGACGGTCAGTGTCAGCTCACTGTGATGGTCAGTATCAGCTCACTGTGACGGTCAGTGACAGCTCAATGTGACGGTCAGTGTCAGCTCACTGTGATGGTCAGTGACAGCTCAATGTGACGGTCAGTGTCAGCTCACTGTGACGGTCAGTGTCAGCTCACTGTGATGGTCAGTATCAGCTCACTGTGCTGGTCAGTGTCAGCTCACTGTGATGGTCAGTGACAGCTCAATGTGACGGTCAGTATCAGCTCACTGTGATGGTCAGTGTCAGCTCACTGTGATGGTCAGTGACAGCTCAATGTGACGGTCAGTGTCAGCTCACTGTGACGGTCAGTATCAGCTCACTGTGATGGTCAGTATCAGCTCACTGTGACGGTAAGTGTCAGCTCACTCTGACGGTCAGTGTCAGCTCACTGTGACGGTCAGTATCAGCTCACTGTGACGGTCAGTGTCAGCTCACTCTGACGGTCAGTATCAGCTCACTGTGATGGTCAGTGACAGCTCACTGTGATGGTCAGTATCAGCTCACTGTGATGGTCAGTGTCAGCTCACTGTGATGGTCAGTATCAGCTCACTGTGATGGTCAGTGTCAGGTCACTGTGATGGTCAGTATCAGCTCACTGTGACGGTCAGTATCAGCTCACTGTGATGGTCAGTATCAGCTCACTGTGACGGTCAGTATCAGCTCATTGTGATGGTCAGTATCAGCTCACTGTGATGGTCAGTGTCAGCTCACTGTGATGGTCAGTATCAACTCACTGTGATGGTCAGTATCAGCTCACTGTGATGGTCAGTGTCAGGTCACTGTGATGGTCAGTATCAGCTCACTGTGATGGTCAGTATCAGCTCACTGTGATGATCAGTATCAGCTCACTGTGATGGTCAGTATCAGCTCACTGTGATGGTCAGTGTCAGCTCACTGTAATGATCAGTATCAGCTCACTGTGACGGTCAGTGTCAGCTCACTGTGATGGTCAGTATCAGCTCACTGTGACGGTCAGTGTCAGCTCACTGTGACGGTCAGTATCAGCTCACTGTGACGGTCAGTATCAGCTCACTGTGATGGTCAGTGTCAGCTCACTGTGATGGTCAGTATCAGATCACTGTGACGGTCAGTGTCAGCTCACAGTGATGGTCAGTATCAGCTCACTGTGTCGGTCAGTATCAGCTCACTGTGATGGTCAGTATCAGCTCACTGTGATGGTCAGTGTCAGCTCACTGTGATGGTCAGTATCAGCTCACTGTGATGGTCAGTATCAGCTCACTGTGACGGTCAGTATCCGCTCACTGTGATGGTCAGTATCAGGTCACTGTGACGGTCAGTATCAGCTCACTGTGATGGTCAGTATCAGCTCACTGTGACGGTCAGTATCAGCTCACTGTGATGGTCAGTGTCAGCTCACTGTGATGGTCAGTATCAGCTCACTGTGACGGTCAGTATCAGCTCACTGTGACGGTCAGTGTCAGCTCACTGTGATGGTCAGTATCAGCTCACTGTGACGGTCAGTATCAGCTCACTGTGATGGACAGTATCAGCTCACTGTGATGGTCAGTATCAGCTCACTGTGATGGTCAGTGTCAGCTCACTGTGATGGTCAGTATCAGCTCACTGTGATGGTCAGTATCAGCTCACTGTGACGGTCAGTGTCAGCTCACTGTGATGGTCAGTATCCGCTCACTGTAACGGTCAGTGACAGCTCACTGTGATGGTCAGTGTCAGCTCACTGTGACGGTCAGTGTCAGCTCACTGTGATGGTCAGTGTCAGCTCACTGTGACGGTCAGTGTCAGCTCACTGTGATGGTCAGTATCAGCTCACTGTGATGGTCAGTGACAGCTCACTGTGATGGTCAGTGTCAGCTCACTGTGACGGTCAGTGTCAGCTCACTGTGATGGTCAGTATCAGCTCACTGTGATGGTCAGTATCATCTCACTGTGATGGTCAGTGTCAGCTCACTGTGACGGTCAGTATCAGCTCACTGTGATGGTCAGTATCAGTCTACTCTGACGGTCAGTGTCAGCTCACTCTGATGGTCAGTATCAGCTCACTGTGACGGTCAGTATCAGCTCACTGTGATGGTCAGTATCAGCTCACTGCGATGGTCAGTGTCAGCTCACTGTGACGGTCAGTATCAGCTCACTGTGATGGTCAGTATCAGCTCACTGTGACGGTCAGTGTCAGCTCACTGTGACGGTCAGTGTCAGCTCACTGTGATGGTCAGTATCAGCTCACTGTGATGGTCAGTATCAGCTCTCTGTGATGGTCAGTATCAGCTCACTGTGACGGTCAGTGTCAGCTCACTCTGACGGTCAGTGTCAGCTCACTGTGACGGTCAGTGTCAGCTCACTGTGACGGTCAGTGTCAGCTCACTGTGACGGTCAGTATCAGCTCACTGTGATGGTCAGTATCAGCTCACTGTGACGGTCAGTGTCAGCTCACTGTGATGGTCAGTATCAGCTCACTGTGATGGTCAGTATCAGCTCACTGTGACGGTCAGTGTGAGCTCACTCTGACGGTCAGTGTCAGCTCACTGTGACGGTCAGTGTCAGCTCACTGTGACGGTCAGTATCAGCTCACTGTGATGGTCAGTATCAGCTCACTGCGATGGTCAGTATCAGCTCACTGTGATGGTCAGTATCATCTCACTGTGACGGTCAGTGTCAGCTCACTGTGATGGTCAGTGTCAGCTCACTGTGATGGTCAGTGACAGCTCACTGTGATGGTCAGTATCAGCTCACTGTGATGGTCAGTATCAGCTCACTGTGATGGTCAGTGACAGCTCACTGTGACGGTCAGTATCAGCTCACTGTGATGGTCAGTGTCAGCTCACTGTGATGGTCAGTATCAGCTCACTGTGACGGTCAGTGTCAGCTCACTGTGACGGTCAGTATCAGCTCACTGTGACGGTCAGTGTCAGCTCACTGTGACGGTCAGTATCAGCTCACTGTCACGGTCAGTATCAGCTCACTGTGATGGTCAGTGACAGCTCACTGTGATGGTCAGTATCAGCTCACTGTGACGGTCAGTGACAGCTCACTGTGATGGTCAGTATCAGCTCACTGTCACGGTCAGTATCAGCTCACTGTGATGGTCAGTGACAGCTCACTGTGATGGTCAGTATCAGCTCACTGTGACGGTCAGTGACAGCTCACTGTGATGGTCAGTGTCAGCTCACTGTGACGGTCAGTATCAGCTCACTGTGACGGTCAGTGTCAGCTCACTGCGACGGTCAGTGTCAGCTCACTCTGACGGTCAGTATCAGCTCACGGTGATGGTCAGTGTAAGCTCAATGTGATGGTCAGTATCAGCTCACTGTGATGGTCAGTGACAGCTCACTGTGATGGTCAGTATCAGCTCACTGTGATGGTCAGTATCAGCTCACTGTGATGGTCAGTGTCAGCTCACTGTGACGGTCAGTATCAGCTCACTGTGATGGTCAGTGTCAGCTCACTGTGACGGTCAGTGTCAGCTCACTGTGACGGTCAGTATCAGCTCACTGTGATGGTCAGTGACAGCTCACTGTGACGGTCAGTATCAGCTCACTGTGATGGTCAGTGACAGCTCACTGTGATGGTCAGTGACAGCTCACTGTGATGGTCAGTATCAGCTCACTGTGACGGTCAGTGACAGCTCACTGTGATGGTCAGTGTCCGCTCACTGTGACGGTCAGTATCAGCTCACTGTGATGGTCAGTGTCAGCTCACTGTGATGGTCAGTATCAGCTCACTGTGATGGTCAGTGTCAGCTCACTGTGACGGTCAGTGTCAGCTCACTGTGATGGTCAGTGTCAGCTCACTGTGATGGTCAGTGTCAGCTCACTGTGACGGTCAGTATCAGCTCACTGCTACGGTCAGTGTCAGCTCACTCTGACGGTCAGTATCAGCTCACGGTGATGGTCAGTGTAAGCTCAATGTGATGGTCAGTATCAGCTCACGGTGATGGTCAGTGTAAGCTCACTGTGATGGTCAGTGACAGCTCACTGTGATGGTCAGTATCAGCTCACTGTGATGGTCAGTATCAGCTCACTGTGATGGTCAGTGTCAGCTCACTGTGACGGTGAGAATCAGCTCACTGTGATGGTCAGTATCAGCTCACTGTGACGGTCAGTGTCAGCTCACTGTGACGTTCAGTATCAGCTCACTGTGATGGTCAGTATCAGCTCACTGTGATGGTCAGTGTCAGCTCACTGTGAAGGTCAGTGTCAGCTCACTGTGACGGTCAGTGTCAGCTCACTGTGATGGTCAGTGACAGCTCACTGTGACGGTCAGTATCAGTTCACTGTGATGGTCAGTATCAGCTCACTGCGATGGTCAGTGCCAGCTCACTGTGACGGTCAGTATCAGCTCACTGTGATGGTCAGTATCAGCTCACTGTGACGGTCAGTGTCAGCTCACTGTGATGGTCAGTGTCAGCTCCCTGTGACGGTCAGTGTCAGCTCACTGTGACGGTCAGTATCAGCTCACTGTGATGGTCAGTATCAGCTCACTGTGATGGTCAGTGTCAGCTCACTGTGACGGTCAGTATCAGCTCACTGTGACGGTCAGTGTCAGCTCACTGTGACGGTCAGTGTCAGCTCACTGTGATGGTCAGTATCAGCTCACTGTGATGGTCAGTGTCAGCTCACTGTGATGGTCAGTGTCAGCTCACTGTGACGGTCAGTATCAGCTCACTGTGATGGTCAGTGTCAGCTCACTGTGACGGTCAGTGTCAGCTCACTGTGATGGTCAGTATCAGCTCACTGTGATGGTCAGTGCTAGCTCACTTTGATGGTCAGTATCAGCTCATTGTGACGGTCAGTATCAGCTCACTGTGATGGTCAGTGTCAGCTCACTGTGACGGTCAGTATCAGCTCAGTGTGACGGTCAGTGTCAGCTCACTGTGACGGTCAGTGTCAGCTCACTGTGATGGTCAGTATCAGCTCTCTGTGACGGTCAGTATCAGCTCACTGTGATGGTCAGTGTCAGCTCACTGTGACGGTCAGTGTCAGCTCACTGTGATGGTCAGTGACAGCTCACTGTGATGGTCAGTATCAGCTCACTGTGATGGTCAGTGCTAGCTCACTTTGATGGTCAGTATCAGCTCATTGTGACGGTCAGTATCAGCTCACTGTGATGGTCAGTGTCAAGTCACTGTGACGGTCAGTGTCAGCTCACTCTGACGGTAAGTGTCAGCTCACTGTGACGGTCAGTGTCAGCTCACTGTGACGGTCAGTATCAGCTCACTGCGATGGTCAGTATCAGCTCACTGCGATGGTCAGTATCAGCTCACTGTGATGGTCAGTGTCAGCTCACTGTGATGGTCAGTGACAGCTCACTGTGATGGTCAGTATCAGCTCACTGTGATGGTCAGTATCAGCTCACTGTGTTTGTCAGTGACAGCTCACTGTGACGGTCAGTATCAGCTCACTGTGATGGTCAGTGTCAGCTCACTGTGATGGTCAGTATCAGCTCACTGTGACGGTCAGTGTCAGCTCACTGTGACGGTCAGTGTCAGCTCACTGTGACGGTCAGTATCAGCTCACTGTGACGGTCAGTATCAGCTCACTGTGATGGTCAGTGACAGCTCACTGTGATGGTCAGTGTCAGCTCACTGTGACGGTCAGTATCAGCTCACTGTGATGGTCAGTGACAGCTCACTGTGATGGTCAGTATCAGCTCACTGTGATGGTCAGTGTCAGCTCACTGTGATGGTCAGTATCAGCTCACTGTGATGGTCAGTATCAGCTCACTGCGATGGTCAGTGTCAGCTCACTGTGATGGTCAGTATCAGCTCACTGTGACGGTCAGTGACAGCTCACTGTGATGGTCAGTATTAAATCACTGTGATGGTACGTATCAGCTCACTGTGATGGTCAGTGACAGTTCACTGTGATGGTCAGTGTCAGCTCACTGTGACGGTCAGTATCAGCTCACTGTGATGGTCAGTGACAGCTCACTGTGACGGTCAGTATCAGCTCACTGTGATGGTCAGTGTCAGCTCACTGTGATGGTCAGTATCAGCTCACTGTGATGGTCAGTATCAGCTCATTGTGATGGTCAGTGTCAGAACACTGTGATGGTCAGTATCAGCTCACTGTGACGGTCAGTGACAGCTCACTGTGACGGTCAGTATCAGCTCACTGTGATGGTCAGTATCAGCTCACTCTGTCGGTCAGTGACAGCTCACTGTGATGGTCAGTATCAGCTCACTGTGACGGTCAGTGACAGCTCACTGTGATGGTCAGTGTCAGCTCACTGTGACGGTCAGTATCAGCGCACTGTGACGGTCAGTGTCAGCTCACTGTGACGGTCAGTATCAGCTCACTGTGATGGTCAGTGTCAGCTCACTGTGATGGTCAGTATCAGCTCACTGTGATGGTCAGTGTCAGCTCACTGTGACGGTCAGTATCAGCTCACTGTGACGATCAGTGTCAGCTCACTGCAACGGTCAGTGACAGCTCACTGTGATGGTCAGTGACAGCTCACTGTGATGGTCAGTATCAGCTCACTGTGACGGTCAGTGACAGCTCACTGTGATGGTCAGTGTCAGCTCACTGTGATGGTCAGTATCAGCTCACTGTGATGGTCAGTGTCAGCTCACTGTGACGATCAGTGTCAGCTCACTGCGACGGTCAGTGTCAGCTCACTCTGACGGTCAGTATCAGCTCACGGTGATGGTCAGTGTAAGCTCAATGTGATGGTCAGTATCAGCTCACTGTGATGGTCAGTGACAGCTCACTGTGATGGTCAGTATCAGCTCACTGTGATGGTCAGTATCAGCTCACTGTGATGGTCAGTGTCAGCTCACTGTGACGGTCAGTATCAGCTCACTGTGATGGTCAGTATCAGCTCACTGTGATGGTCAGTGTCAGCTCACTGTGAAGGTCAGTGTCAGCTCACTGTGACGGTCAGTGTCAGCTCACTGTGATGGTCAGTGACAGCTCACTGTGACGGTCAGTATCAGCTCACTGCGATGGTCAGTGACAGCTCACTGTGACGGTCAGTATCAGCTCACTGCGATGGTCAGTGACAGCTCACTGTGATGGTCAGTATCAGCTCACTGTGATGGTCAGTATCAGCTCACTGTGAAGGTCAGTGTCAGCTCACTGTGACGGTCAGTGTCAGCTCACTGTGATGGTCAGTATCAGCTCACTGTGACGGTCAGTATCAGCTCACTGTGACGGTCAGTGTCAGCTCACTGTGACGGTCAGTGTCAGCTCACTGTGATGGTCAGTGTCAGCTCACTGTGACGGTCAGTATCAGCTCACTGTGATGGTCAGTTTCAGCTCACTGTGATGGTCAGTATCAGCTCACTGTGATGGTCAGTATCAGCTCACTGCGATGGTCATTGTCAGCTCACTGTGACGGTCAGTATCAGCTCACTGTGATGGTCAGTATCAGCTGACTGTGACGGTCAGTGTCAGCTCACTGTGATGGTCAGTGTCAGCTCACTGTGACGGTCAGTGTCAGCTCACTGTGACGGTCAGTATCAGCTCACTGTGACGGTCAGTATCAGCTCACTGTGACGGTCAGTGTCAGCTCACTGTGATGGTCAGTGTCAGCTCACTGTGACGGTCAGTATCAGCTCACTGTGATGGTCAGTGTCAGCTCACTGTGACGGTCAGTGTCAGCTCACTGTGATGGTCAGTGTCAGCTCACTGTGATGGTCAGTGTCAGCTCACTGTGACGGTCAGTATCAGCTCACTGTGATGGTCAGTGTCAGCTCACTGTGACGGTCAGTGTCAGCTCACTGTGATGGTCAGTATCAGCTCACTGTGATGGTCAGTGCTAGCTCACTTTGATGGTCAGTATCAGCTCACTGTGATGGTCAGTGTCAGCTCACTGTGACGGTCAGTATCAGCTCAGTGTGACGGTCAGTGTCAGCTCACTGTGACGGTCAGTATCAGCTCACTGTGACGGTCAGTATCAGCTCACTGTGATGGTCAGTGACAGCTCACTGTGATGGTCAGTGACAGCTCACTGTGATGGTCAGTGTCAGCTCACTGTGATGGTCAGTGACAGCTCACTGTGATGGTCAGTGTCAGCTCACTGTGACGGTCAGTGACAGCTCACTGTGACGGTCAGTGACAGCTCACTGTGACGGTCAGTATCAGCTCACTGTGATGGTCAGTGTCAGCTCACTGTGACGGTCAGTGTCAGCTCACTGTGACGGTCAGTGACAGCTCACTGTGATGGTCAGTGTCAGCTCACTGTGATGGTCAGTGTCAGCTCACTGTGATGGTCAGTGACAGCTCACTGTGATGGTCACTATCAGCTCACTGTGATGGTCAGTATCAGCTCACTGTGATGGTCAGTGTCAGCTCACTGTGATGGTCAGTATCAGCTCACTGTGATGGTCAGTGTCAGCTCACTGTGATGGTCAGTGACAGCTCACTGTGATGGTGAGTATCAGCTCACTGTGACGGTCAGTGTCAGCTCACTGTGATGGTCAGTGTCAGCTCACTGTGATGGTCAGTGACAGCTCACTGTGATGGTGCGTATCAGCTCACTGTGATGGTCAGTATCAGCTCACTGTGATGGTCAGTGACAGCTCACTGTGATGGTGCGTATCAGCTCACTGTGATGGTCAGTATCAGCTCACTGTGACGGTCAGTATCAGCTCGCTGTGACGGTCAGTGTCAGCTCACTGTGATGGTCAGTGACAGCTCACTGTGATGGTGAGTATCAGCTCACTGTGACGGTCAGTGTCAGCTCACTGTGATGGTCAGTGTCAGCTCACTGTGATGGTCAGTGACAGCTCACTGTGATGGTCACTATCAGCTCACTGTGATGGTCAGTATCAGCTCACTGTGATGGTCAGTGTCAGCTCACTGTGATGGTCAGTGTCAGCTCACTGTGACGGTCAGTATCAGCTCACTGTGATGGTCAGTGACAGCTCACTGTGACGGTCAGTATCAGCTCACTGTGACGGTCAGTGTCAGCTCACTGTGATGGTCAGTGTCAGCTCACTGTGATGGTCAGTGACAGCTCACTGTGATGGTCAGTATCAGCTCACTGTGATGGTCAGTGTCAGCTCACTGTGATGGTCAGTGACAGCTCACTGTGATGGTGCGTATCAGCTCACTGTGATGGTCAGTATCAGCTCACTGTGACGGTCAGTATCAGCTCGCTGTGACGGTCAGTGTCAGCTCACTGTGACGGTCAGTGTCAGCTCACTGTGATGGTCAGTGACAGCTCACTGTGATGGTGCGTATCAGCTCACTGTGACGGTCAGTATCAGCTCACTGTGATGGTCAGTGTCAGCTCACTGTGATGGTCAGTATCAGCTCACTGTGACGGTCAGTATCAGCTCACTGTGATGGTCAGTATCAGCTCACTGTGATGGTCAGTGTCAGCTCACTGTGATGGTCAGTATCAGCTCACTGTGATGGTCAGAGTCAGCTCACTGTGATGGTCAGTGACAGCTCACTGTGATGGTCAGTGTCAGCTCACTGTGACGGTCAGTGTCAGCTCACTGTGATGGTCAGTGACAGCTCACTGTGATGGTCAGTATCAGCTCACTGTGATGGTCAGTGTCAGCTCACTGTGACGGTCAGTGTCAGCTCAGTGTGACGGTCAGTGTCAGCTCCCTGTGACGGTCAGAGACAGCTCACTGTGACGGTCAGTGTCAGCTCACTGTGACGGTCAGTGTCAGCTCACTGTGACGGTCAGTATCAGCTCACTGTGACGGTCAGTGTCAGCTCCCTGTGACGGTCAGAGACAGCTCACTGTGACGGTCAGTATCAGCTCACTGTGACGGTCAGTGTCAGCTCACTGTGACGGTCAGTGTCAGCTCACTGTGATGGTCAGTATCAGCTCACTGTGATGGTCAGTATCAGCTCACTGTGACGGTCAGTATCAGCTCACTGTGACGGTCAGTGTCAGCTCACTGTGATGGTCAGTGACAGCTCACTGTGATGGTCAGTGTCAGCTCACTTTGATGGTCAATGTCAGCTCACTTTGATGGTCAATGTCAGCTCACTGTGATGGTCAGTATCAGCTCACTGTGATGGTCAGTATCAGCTCACTGTGATGGTCAGTGTCAGCTCACTGTGATGGTCAGTGACAGCTCACTGTGACGGTCAGTATCAGCTCACTGTGATGGTCAGTGACAGCTCACTGTGACGGTCAGTATCAGCTCACTGTGATGGTCACTATCAGTTCACTGTGACGGTCAGTATCAGCTCACTGTGATGGTCAGTATCAGTGCACTGTGATGGTCAGTGTCAGCTCACTGTGACGGTCAGTGACATCTCACTGTGATGGTCAGTATCAGCTCACTGTGATGGTCAGTGTCAGCTCACTGTGATGGTCAGTGACAGCTCACTGTGACGGTCAGTATCAGCTCACTGTGACGGTCAGTATCAGCTCACTGTGATGGTCAGTATCAGCTCACTGTGATGGTCAATATCAGTTCACTGTGACGGTCAGTATCAGCTCACTGTGATGGTCAGTGTCAGCTCACTGTGACGGTCAGTGACATCTCACTGTGATGGTCAGTGTCAGCTCACTGTGACGGTCAGTGTCAGCTCACTGTGACGGTCAGTGACATCTCACTGTGATGGTCAGTGTCAGCTCACTGTGACGGTCAGAGTCAGCTCACTGTGACGGTCAGTGACATCTCACTGTGATGGTCAGTGACAGCTCACTGTGATGGTCAGTATCAGCGCACTGTGATGGTCAGTGTCAGCTCACTGTGACGGTCAGTGACATCTCACTGTGATGGTCAGTATCAGCTCACTGTGATGGTCAGTGTCAGCTCACTGTGATGGTCAGTGTCAGCTCACTGTGATGGTCAGTGACAGCTCACTGTGACGGTCAGTATCAGCTCACTGTGACGGTCAGTATCAGCTCACTGTGACGGTCAGTATCAGCTCACTGTGATGGTCAGTGTCAGCTCACTGTGACGGTCAGTATCAGCTCACTGTGATGGTCAGTGTCAGCTCACTGTGACGGTCTGTATCAGCTCACTGTGATGGTCAGTGACAGCTCACTGTGACGGTCAGTATCAGCTCACTGAGATGGTCAGTATCAGCTCACTGTGATGGTCAGTATCAGCTCACTGTGATGGTCAGTGTCAGCTCACTGTGACGGTCAGTATCAGCTCACTGTGATGGTCAGTGTCAGCTCACTGTGACGGTCAGTATCAGCTCACTGTGATGGTCAGTGTCAGCTCACTGTGACGGTCTGTATCAGCTCACTGTGATGGTCAGTGTCAGCTCACTGTGACGGTCAGTATCAGCTCACTGTGATGGTCAGTATCAGCTCTCTGTGATGTCAGTATCAGCTCACTGTGACGGTCCGTGTCAGCTCACTCTGACGGTCAGTGTCAGCTCACTGTGACGGTCAGTGTCAGCTCACTGTGATGGTCAGTATCAGCTCACTGTGATGGTCAGTATCAGCTCACTGTGACGGTCAGTGTCAGCTCACTCTGACGGTCAGTGTCAGCTCACTGTGACGGTCAGTGTCAGCTCACTGTGACGGTCAGTATCAGCTCACTGTGATGGTCAGTATCAGCTCACTGCGATGGTCAGTGTCAGCTCACTGTGACGGTCAGTATCAGCTCACTGTGATGGTCAGTATCATCTCACTGTGACGGTCAGTGTAAGCTCACTGTGATGGTCAGTGTCAGCTCACTGTGATGGTCAGTGACAGCTCACTGTGATGGTCAGTATCAGCTCACTGTGATGGTCAGTGACAGCTCACTGTGATGGTCAGTGTCAGCTCACTGTGATGGTCAGTACCAGCTCACTGTGACGGTCAGTGTCAGCTCACTGTGACGGTCAGTATCAGCTCACTGTGACGGTCAGTGTCAGCTCACTGTGACGGTCAGTATCAGCTCACTGTGATGGTCAGTGTCAGCTCACTGTGATGGTCAGTATCAGCTCACTGTGATGGTCAGTATCTGCTCACTGTGATGGTCAGTATCAGCTCACTGTGATGGTCAGTATCAGCTCTCTGTGATGGTCAGTATCAGCTCACTGTGACGGTCAGCGTCAGCTCACTCTGACGGTCAGTGTCAGCTCACTGTGATGGTCAGTATCAGCTCACTGTGATGGTCAGTGACAGCTCAATGTGACGGTCAGTGTCAGCTCACTGTGACGGTCAGTATCAGCTCACTGTGATGGTCAGTATCAGCTCACTGTGACGGTCAGTGTCAGCTCACTGTGATGGTCAGTGTCAGCTCACTGTGATGGTCAGTATCAGCTCACTGTGATGGTCAGTGTCAGCTCACTGTGATGGTCAGTGACAGCTCAATGTGACGGTCAGTGTCAGCTCACTGTGACGGTCAGTATCAGCTCACTGTGATGGTCAGTATCAGCTCACTGCGACGGTCAGTGTCAGCTCACTGTGACGGTCAGTGTCAGCTCACTGTGATGGTCAGTATCAGCTCACTGCGACGGTCAGTGTCAGCTCACTCTGATGGTCAGTGACAGCTCACTGTGATGGTCAGTATCAGCTCACTGTGATGGTCAGTATCAGCTCACTGCGACGGTCAGTGTCAGCTCACTCTGATGGTCAGTGACATCTCACTGTGACGGTCAGTATCAGCTCACTGCGACGGTCAGTGTCAGCTCACTGTGACGGTCAGTATCAGCTCACTGTGATGGTCAGTGTCAGCTCACTGTGATGGTCAGTATCAGCTCACTGTGATGGTCAGTATCTGCTCACTGTGACGGTCAGTATCAGCTCACTGTGATGGTCAGTATCAGCTCTCTGTGATGGTCAGTATCAGCTCACTGTGACGGTCAGCGTCAGCTCACTCTGACGGTCAGTGTCAGCTCACTGTGATGGTCAGTATCAGCTCACTGTGATGGTCAGTGACAGCTCAATGTGACGGTCAGTGTCAGCTCACTGTGACGGTCAGTATCAGCTCACTGTGATGGTCAGTATCAGCTCACTGTGACGGTCAGTGTCAGCTCACTGTGATGGTCAGTATCAGCTCACTGTGATGGTTAGTGTCAGCTCACTGTGATGGTCAGTGACAGCTCAATGTGACGGTCAGTGTCAGCTCACTGTGACGGTCAGTATCAGCTCACTGTGATGGTCAGTATCAGCTCACTGTGATGGTCAGTATCAGCTCACTGCGACGGTCAGTATCAGCTCACTGTGACGGTCAGTGTCAGCTCACTGTGATGGTCAGTATCAGCTCACTGCGACGGTCAGTGTCAGCTCACTCTGATGGTCAGTGACAGCTCACTGTGACGGTCAGTATCAGCTCACTGCGACGGTCAGTGTCAGCTCACTCTGACGGTCAGTATCAGCTCACTGTGATGGTCAGTATCAGCTCACTGCTACGGTCAGTGTCAGCTCACTCTGACGGTCAGTGTCAGCTCACTGTGATGGTCAGTGACAGCTCACTGTGATGGTCAGTATCAGCTCACTGTGATGGTCAGTGTCAGCTCACTGTGATGGTCAGTATCAGCTCACTGTGACGGTCAGTGTCAGCTCACTGTGATGGTCAGTATCAGCTCACTGTGACGGTCAGTGTCAGCTCACTGTGACGGTCAGTATCAGCTCACTGTGATGGTCAGTGTCAGCTCACTGTGACGGTCAGTATCAGCTCACTGTGACGGTCAGAATCAGCTCACTGTGACGGTCAGTATCAGCTCACTGTGACGGTAGTGTCAGCTCACTGTGACGGTCAGTATCAGCTCACTGTGATGGTCAGTGACAGCTCACTGTGACGGTCAGTATCAGCTCACTGTGATGGTCAGTATCAGCTCACTGTGATGGTCAGTGTCAGCTCACTGTGACGGTCAGTATCAGCTCACTGTGATGGTCAGTGTCAGCTCACTGTGACGGTCAGTATCAGCTCACTGTGACGGTCAGTGTCAGCTCACTGTGACGGTCAGTGTCAGCTCACTGTGACGGTCAGTATCAGCTCACTGTGATGGTCAGTGTCAGCTCACTGTGATGGTCAGTATCAGCTCACTGTGATGGTCAGTGTCAGGTCACTGTGATGGTCAGTGTCAGCTCACTGTGATGGTCAGTATCAGCTCACTGTGATGGTCAGTGTCAGCTCACTGTGATGGTCAGTGTCAGCTCACTGTGACGGTCAGTGTCAGCTCACTGTGACGGTCAGAGACAGCTCACTGTGATGGTCAGTGTCAGCTCACTTTGATGGTCAGTATCAGCTCATTGTGACGGTCAGTATCAGCTCACTGTGATGGTCAGTGTCAGGTCACTGTGACGATCAGTATCAGCTCACTGTGACGGTCAGTGTCAGCACACTGTGATGGTCAGTGTCAGCTCACTGTGACGGTCAGTGTCAGCTCACTGTGATGGTCAGTGACAGCTCACTGTGATGGTCAGTGTCAGCTCACTGTGATGGTCAGTATCAGCTCACGTTGATGGTCAGTATCAGCTCACTGTGATGGTCAGTATCAGCTCACTGTGACGGTCAGTATCAGCTCACTGTGATGGTCAGTATCAGCTCACTGTGATGGTCAGTGTCAGCTCACTGTGATGGTAAGTGTCAGCTCACTGTGATGGTCAGTGACAGCTCACTGTGATGGTCAGTATCAGCTCACTGTGACGGTCAGTGTCAGCTCACTGTGACGGTCAGTATCAGCTCACTGTGATGGTCAGTGTCAGCTCACTGTGACGGTCAGTGTCAGCTCACTGTGACGGTCAGTGTCAGCTCCCTGTGACGGTCAGAGACAGCTCACTGTGACGGTCAGTATCAGCTCACTGTGATGGTCAGTGTCAGCTCACTGTGACGGTCAGTATCAGCTCACTGTGATGGTCAGTGTCAGCTGACTGTGATGGTCAGTATCAGCTCACTGTGATGGTCAGTATCAGCTCACTGTGATGGTCAGTGACAGCTCACTGTGATGGTCAGTGTCAGCTCACTTTGATGGTCAATGTCAGCTCACTTTGATGGTCAGTGTCAGCTCACTGTGATGGTCAGTATCAGCTCACTGTGATGGTCAGTGACAGCTCACTGTGATGGTCAGTGTCAGCTCACTTTGATGGTCAATGTCAGCTCACATTGATGGTCAATGTCAGCTCACTGTGATGGTCAGTATCAGCTCACTGTGATGGTCAGTATCAGCTCACTGTGACGGTCAGTATCAGCTCACTGTGACGGTCAGTGTCAACTCAGTGTGATGGTCAGTATCAGCTCACTGTGATGGTCAGTGACAGCTCACTGTGACGGTCAGTATCAGCTCACTGTGACGGTCAGTATCAGCTCACTGTGACGGTCTGTATCAGCTCACTGTGATGGTCAGTGACAGCTCACTGTGATGGTCAGTGTCAGCTCACTTTGATGGTCAATGTCAGCTCACTTTGATGGTCAATGTCAGCTCACTGTGATGGTCAGTGTCAGCTCACTGTGATGGTCAGTGACAGCTCACTGTGACGGTCAGTATCAGCTCACTGTGACGGTCAGTGTCAACTCACTGTGATGGTCAGTATCAGCTCACTGTGATGGTCAGTGTCAGCTCACTGTGATGGTCAGTGACAGCTCACTGTGACGGTCAGTATCAGCTCACTGTGATGGTCAGTATCAGCTCACTGTGATGGTCAGTGACAGCTCACTGTGATGGTCAGTGACAGCTCACTGTGATGGTCAGTATCAGCTCACTGTGATGGTCAGTGTCAGCTCACTGTGACGGTCAGTGTGAGCTCACTGTGATGTTCAGTGTCAGCTCACTGTGACGGTCAGTATCAGCTCACTGTGATGGTCAGTGTCAGCTCACTGTGATGGTCAGTGTCAGCTCACTGTGACGGTCAGTATCAGCTCACTGTGACGGTCAGTGTCAGCTCGCTGTGATGGTCAGTATCAGCTCGCTGTGACGGTCAGTGTCAGCTCACTGTGATGGTCAGTATCAGCTCACTGTGATGGTCAGTGTCAGCTCACTGTGATGGTCAGTATCAGCTCACTGTGATGGTCTGTATCAGCTCACTGTGATGGTCAGTATCAGCTCACTGTGACGGTCAGTATCAGCTCACTGTGATGGTCAGTGACAGCTCACTGTGATGATCAGTATCAGCTCACTGTGACGGTCAGTATCAGCTCACTGTGATGGTCAGTATCAGCTCACAGTGATGGTCAGTATCAGCTCACTGTGACGGTCAGTATCAGCTCACTGTGACGGTCAGTATCAGCTCACTGTGATGGTCAGTGTCAGCTCACTGTGATGGTCAGTGTCAGCTCACAGTAATGGTCACTATCAGCTCACTGTGACGGTCAGTATCAGCTCACTGTGACGGTCAGTATCAGCTCACTGTGACGGTCAGTGACAGCTCACTGTGACGGTCAGTATCATCTCACTGTGACGGTCAGTGACAGCTCACTGTGACGGTCAGTACCAGCTCACTGTGACGGTCTGTATCAGCTCACTGTGATGGTCAGTGTCAGCTCACTGTGATGGTCAGTGTCAGCTCACTGTGACGGTCAGTATCAGCTCACTGTGATGGTCAGTGTCAGCTCACTATGATAGTCAGGGTCAGCTCACTGTGATGGTCAGTATCAGCTCACTATGATGGTTAGTATCAGCTCACTGTGATGGTCAGTATCAGCTCACTGTGATGGTCAGTATCAGCTCACTGTGACGGTCAGTATCAGCTCACTGTGATCGTCAGTGTCAGCTCACTGTGATGGTTAGTGTCAGCTCACTGTGATGGTCAGTATCAGCTCACTGTGACGGTCAGTATCAGCTCACTGTGATGGTCAGTGTCAGCTCACTGTGACGGTCAGTGTCAGCTCACAGTGATGGTCAGTGTCAGCTCACTGTGACGGTCAGTATCAGCTCACTGTGATGGTCAGTGTCAGATCACTGTGATGGTCAGTATCAGCTCACTGTGATGGTCAGTATCAGCTCACTGTGGTGGTCAGTATCAGCTCACAGTGATGGTCAGTGTCAGCTCACTGTGACGGTCAGTATCAGCTCACTGTGATGGTCAGTATCAGCTCACTGTGATGGTCAGTCTCAGCTCACTGTGATGGTCAGTATCAGCTCACTGTGACGGTCAGTATCAGCTCACAGTGATGGTCAGTATCAGCTCACTGTGACGGTCAGTATCAGCTCACTGTGATGGTCAGTGTCAACTCACTGTGATGGTCAGTGTCAGCTCACTGTGATGGTCAGTATCAGCTCACTGTGACGGTCAGTATCAGCTCACTGTGATGGTCAGTATCAGCTCACAGTGATGGTCAGTATCAGCTCACTGTGACGGTCAGTATCAGCTCACTGTGACGGTCAGTATCAGCTCACTGTGACGGTCAGTGACTGCTCACTGTGACGGTCAGTGACAGCTCACTATGACGGTCAGTATCAGCTCACTGTGACGGTCAGTATCAGCTCACTGTGATGGTCAGTATCAGCTCACTGTGATGGTCAGTGTCAGCTCACTGTGATGGTCAGTGTCAGCTCACTATGACGGTCAGTATCAGCTCACTGTGACGGTCAGTATCAGCTCACTGTGATGGTCAGTATCAGCTCACTGTGACGGTCAGTGACAGCTCACTGTGATGGTCAGTGTCAGCTCACTGTGACGGTCAGTATTAGCTCACAGTGATTGTCAGTGTCAGCTCACTGTGATCGTCAGTGTCAGCTCACTGTGACGGTCAGTATCAGCTCACTGTGATGGTCAGTATCAGCTCACAGTGATGCTCAGTGTCAGCTCACTGTGAGGGTCAGTATCAGCTCACTGCGATGGTCAGTGTCAGCTCACTGTGATGGTCAGTATCAGCTCACTGTGACGGTCTGTATCAGCTCACTGTGACGGTCTGTATCAGCTCACTGTGATGCTCAGTGTCAGCTCACTGTGACGGTCAGTATCAGCTCACAGTTACGGTCAGTATCTGCTCATTGTGATGCTCAGTGTCAGCTCACTGTGATGGTCAGTGTCAGCTCACTGTGACGGTCAGTATCAGCTCACTGTGATGGTCAGTATCAGCTCACTGTGATGGTCAGTGTCAGCTCACTCTGACGGTCAGTATCAGCTCACTGTGATGGTCAGTATCAGCTCACTGTTACGGTCTGTACCAGCTCACTGTGACGGTCAGGATCAGCTCACTGTGATGGTCAGTGACAGCTCACTGTGATGGTCAGTGACAGCTCACTGTGATGGTCACTATCAGCTCACTGTGATGGTCAGTATCAGCTCACTGTGATGGTCAGTATCAGCTCAATGTGTTGGTCAGTGACAGCTCACTGTGATGGTCAGTATCATCTCACTGTGACGGTCAGTGTCAGCTCACTGTTATGGTCAGTGACAGCTCACTGTGATGGTCAGTGTCAGCTCACTGTGATGGTCAGTATCAGCTCACGTTGATGGTCAGTATCAGCTCACTGTGATGGTCAGTATCAGCTCACTGTGATGGTCAGTATCAGCTCACTGTGACGGTCAGTGACATCTCACTCTGACGGTCAGTATCAGCTCACTGTGATGGTCAGTGTCAGCTCACTGTGATGGTAAGTGTCAGCTCACTGTGATGGTCAGTGACAGCTCACTGTGATGGTCAGTATCAGCTCACTGTGACGGTCAGTGTCAGCTCACTGTGACGGTCAGTATCAGCTCACTGTGATGGTCAGTATCAGCTCACTGTGACGGTCAGTGTCAGCTCACTGTGACGGTCAGTGTCAGCTCCCTGTGACGGTCAGTATCAGCTCACTGTGATGGTCAGTGTCAGCTCACTGTGACGGTCAGTCTCAGCTCACTGTGATGGTCAGTGTCAGCTCACTGTGATGGTCAGTATCAGCTCACTGTGATGGTCAGTATCAGCTCACTGTGATGGTCAGTGACAGCTCACTGTGATGGTCAGTGTCAGCTCACTTTGATGGTCAATGTCAGCTCACTTTGATGGTCAGTGTCAGCTCACTGTGATGGTCAGTATCAGCTCACTGTGATGGTCAGTGACATCTCACTGTGATGGTCAGTGTCAGCTCACTTTGATGGTCAATGTCAGCTCACATTGATGGTCAATGTCAGCTCACTGTGATGGTCAGTATCAGCTCACTGTGATGGTCAGTATCAGATCACTGTGACGGTCAGTATCAGCTCACTGTGACGGTCAGTGTCAACTCAGTGTGATGGTCAGTATCAGCTCACTGTGATGGTCAGTGACAGCTCACTGTGACGGTCAGTATCAGCTCACTGTGACGGTCAGTATCAGCTCACTGTGACGGTCTGTATCAGCTCACTGTGATGGTCAGTGACAGCTCACTGTGATGGTCAGTGTCAGCTCACTTTGATGGTCAATGTCAGCTCACTTTGATGGTCAATGTCAGCTCACTGTGATGGTCAGTGTCAGCTCACTGTGATGGTCAGTGACAGCTCACTGTGACGGTCAGTATCAGCTCACTGTGACGGTCAGTGTCAACTCACTGTGATGGTCAGTATCAGCTCACTGTGATGGTCAGTGTCAGCTCACTGTGATGGTCAGTGACAGCTCACTGTGACGGTCAGTATCAGCTCACTGTGACGGTCAGTATCAGCTCACTGTGATGGTCAGTGACAGCTCACTGTGATGGTCAGTGACAGCTCACTGTGATGGTCAGTATCAGCTCACTGTGACGGTCAGTGTCAGCTCACTGTGACGGTCAGTGTGAGCTCACTGTGATGTTCAGTGTCAGCTCACTGTGACGGTCAGTATCAGCTCACTGTGATGGTCAGTATCAGCTCACTGTGATGGTCAGTGTCAGCTCACTGTGATGGTCAGTGTCAGCTCACTGTGACGGTCAGTATCAGCTCACTGTGATGGTCAGTGTCAGCACACTGTGATGGTCAGTATCAGCTCGCTGTGACGGTCAGTGTCAGCTCACTGTGATGGTCAGTATCAGCTCACTGTGATGGTCAGTGTCAGCTCACTGTGATGGTCAGTATCAGCTCACTGTGATGGTCTGTATCAGCTCACTGTGATGGTCAGTATCAGCTCACTGTGACGGTCAGTATCAGCTCACTGTGATGGTCAGTGACAGCTCACTGTGATGATCAGTATCAGCTCACTGTGACGGTCAGTATCAGCTCACTGTGATGGTCAGTATCAGCTCACAGTGATGGTCAGTTTCAGCTCACTGTGACGGTCAGTGTCAGCTCACTGTGATGGTCAGTGTCAGCTCACTGTGACGGTCAGTATCAGCTCACTGTGACGGTCAGTGTCAGCTCACTGTGACGGTCAGTATCAGCTCACTGTGACGGTCAGTGTCAGCTCACTGTGATGGTCAGTGTCAGCTCACTGTAATGGTCACTATCAGCTCACTGTGACGGTCAGTATCAGCTCACTGTGACGGTCAGTATCAGCTCACTGTGACGGTCAGTGACAGCTCACTGTGACGGTCAGTAACAGCTCACTGTGACGGTCGGTGACAGCTCACTGTGACGGTCAGTACCAGCTCACTGTGACGGTCTGTATCAGCTCACTGTGATGGTCAGTGTCAGCTCACTGTGATGGTCAGTGTCAGCTCACTCTGACGGTCAGTATCAGCTCACTGTGATGGTCAGTGTCAGCTCACTATGATGGTCAGGGTCAGCTCACTGTGATGGTCAGTATCAGCTCACTATGATGGTTAGTATCAGCTCACTGTGATGGTCAGTATCAGCTCACTGTGATGGTCAGTATCAGCTCACTGTGACGGTCAGTATCAGCTCACTGTGATCGTCAGTGTCAGCTCACTGTGATGGTTAGTGTCAGCTCACTGTGATGGTCAGTATCAGCTCACTGTGACGGTCAGTATCAGCTCACTGTGATGGTCAGTGTCAGCTCACTGTGACGGTCAGTGTCAGCTCACAGTGATGGTCAGTGTCAGCTCACTGTGACGGTCAGTATCAGCTCACTGTGATGGTCAGTGTCAGCTCACTGTGATGGTCAGTATCAGCTCACTGTGATGGTCAGTATCAGCTCACTGTGATGGTCAGTATCAGCTCACAGTGATGGTCAGTGTCAGCTCACTGTGACGGTCAGTATCAGCTCACTGTGATGGTCAGTATCAGCTCACTGTGATGGTCAGTCTCAGCTCACTGTGATGGTCAGTATCAGCTCACTGTGACGGTCAGTATCAGCTCACAGTGATGGTCAGTATCAGCTCACTGTGACGGTCAGTATCAGCTCACTGTGATGGTCAGTGTCAACTCACTGTGATGGTCAGTATCAGCTCACTGTGATGGTCAGTATCAGCTCACTGTGACGGTCAGTATCAGCTCACTGTGATGGTCAGTATCAGCTCACAGTGATGGTCAGTATCAGCTCACTGTGACGGTCAGTATCAGCTCACTGTGACGGTCAGTATCAGCTCACTGTGACGGTCAGTGACAGCTCACTGTGATGGTCAGTGACAGCTCACTATGACGGTCAGTATCAGCTCACTGTGACGGTCAGTATCAGCTCACTGTGATGGTCAGTATCAGCTCACTGTGATGGTCAGTGTCAGCTCACTGTGATGGTCAGTGTCAGCTCACTATGACGGTCAGTATCAGCTCACTGTGACGGTCAGTATCAGCTCACTGTGATGGTCAGTATCAGCTCACTGTGACGGTTAGTGACAGCTCACTGTGATGGTCAGTGTCAGCTCACTGTGACGGTCAGTATCAGCTCACAGTGATGGTCAGTGTCAGCTCACTGTGATCGTCAGTGTCAGCTCACTGTGACGGTCAGTATCAGCTCACTGTGATGGTCAGTATCAGCTCACAGTGATGCTCAGTGTCAGCTCACTGTGATCGTCAGTGTCAGCTCACTGTGAGGGTCAGTATCAGCTCACTGCGATGGTCAGTGTCAGCTCACTGTGATGGTCAGTGTCAGCTCACTCTGACGGTCAGTATCTGCTCACTGTGATGGTCAGTATCTGCTCACTGTGATGCTCAGTGTCAGCTCACTGTGATGGTCAGTGTCAGCTCACTGTGACGGTCAGTATCAGCTCACTGTGATGGTCAGTATCAGCTCACTGTGATGGTCAGTGTCAGCTCACTCTGACGGTCAGTATCTGCTCACTGTGATGGTCAGTATCAGCTCACTGTTACGGTCAGTACCAGCTCACTGTGACGGTCAGGATCAGCTCACTGTGATGGTCAGTGACAGCTCACTGTGATGGTCAGTGACAGCTCACTGTGATGGTCACTATCAGCTCACTGTGATGGTCAGTATCAGCTCACTGTGATGGTCAGTATCAGCTCAATGTGTTGGTCAGTGACAGCTCACTGTGATGGTCAGTATCAGCTCAATATGTTGGTCAGTGACAGCTCACTGTGACGGTCAGTATCAGCTCACTGTGATGGTCACTATCAGCTCACTGTGATGGACAGTATCAGCTCCCTGTAACGGTAAGTATCAGCTCACTGTGATGGTCAGTATCAGCTCACTGTGATGGTCAGTGTCAGCTCACTGTGATGGTCAGTATCAGCTCACTGTGATGGTCAGTGTCAGCTCACTGTGATGGTCAGTATCAGCTCACTGTGATGGTCAGTGTCAGCTCACTGTGATGGTCAGTGTCAGTTCACTGTGACGGTCAATATCAGCTCACTGTGACGGTCAATATCAGCTCACTGTGATGGTCAGTGTCAGTTCACTGTGACGGTCAATATCAGCTCACTGTGACGGTCAATATCAGCTCACTGTGATGGTCAGTATCAGCTCACTGTGACGGTCAGTATCAGCTCACTGTGATGGTCAGTATCAGCTCACTGTGATGGTCAGTGTCAGCTCACTGTGACGGTCAATATCAGCTCACTGTGATGGTCAGTATCAGCTCACTGTGACGGTCAGTATCAGCTCACTGTGATGGTCAGTATCAGCTCACTGTGATGGTCAGTATCAGCTCACTGTGATGGTCAGTGACAGCTCACTGTGATGGTCAGTGTCAGCTCACTGTGACGGTCAGTATCAGCTCTCTGTGATGGTCAGTGTCAGCTCACTGTGATGGTCAGTATCAGCTCACTATGATGGTCAGTATCAGCTCACTGTGATGGTCAGTGTCAGCTCACTGTGACGGTCAGTGTCAGCTCACTGTGATGGTCAGTGACAGCTCACTGTGATGGTCAGTGTCAGCTCACTGTGATGGTCAGTGTCAGCTCACTGTGATGGTCAGTGTCAGCTCACTGTGACGGTCAGTGTCAGCTCACTGTGATGGTCAGTATCAGCTCACTGTGATGGTCAGTATCAGCTCAATGGGACGGTCAGTGTCAGCGCACTGTGATGGTCAGTATCAGCTCACTGTGATGGTCAGTATCAGCTCACTATGATGGTCAGTGTCAGCTCACTGTGATGGTCAGTATCAGCTCACTGTGATGGTCAGTATCAGCTCACTGTGACGGTCAGTGTCAGCGCACTGTGATGGTCAGTATAAGCTCACTGTGATGGTCAGTATCAGCTCACTATGATGGTCAGTGTCAGCTCACTGTGATGGTCAGTGTCAGCTCACTGTGATGGTCAGTGACAGCTCACTGTGATGGTCAGTATCAGCTCACTGTGATGGTCAGTGTGAGCTCACTGTGACGGTCAGTGTCAGCTCACTGTGACGGTCAGTGTCAGCTCACTGTGACGGTCAGTGTCAGCTGACTGTGACGGTCAGTATCAGCTCACTGTGAAGGTCAGTGTCAGCTCACTGTGATGGTCAGTATCAGCTCACTGTGACGGTCAGGGACAGCTCACTGTGACGGTCAGTGTCAGCTCACTGCGATGCTCAGTGTCAGCTCACTGTGATGGTCAGTATCTGCTCACTGTGATGGTCAGTATCAGCTCACTGTGATGGTCAGTGTCAGCTCACTCTGACGGTCAGTATCAGCTCACTGTGATGGTCAGTGTCTGCTCACTGTGATGGTCAGTATCAGCTCACTGTGATGGTCAGTGTCAGCTCACTCTGACGGTCAGTATCTGCTCACTGTGATGGTCAGTATCTGCTCACTGTGATGGTCAGTATCAGCTCACTGTGATGGTCAGTGTCAGCTCACTCTGACGGTCAGTATCTGCTCACTGTGATGGTCAGTATCAGCTCATGTGACGGTCAGTATCAGCTCACTGTGATGGTCAGAATCAGCTCACTGTGACGGTCAGTATCAGCTCACTGTGATGGTCAGTATCTGCTCACTGTGATGGTCAGTATCAGCTCACTGTGACGGTCAGTGTCAGCTCACTCTGACGGTCAGTATCTGCTCACTGTGATGGTCAGTGTCAGCTCACTGTGACGGTCAGTATCAGCTCACTGTGATGGTCAGTATCTGCTCACTGTTACGGTCAGTACCAGCTCACTGTGACGGTCAGGATCAGCTCACTGTGATGGTCAGTGACAGCTCACTGTGATGGTCAGTGACAGCTCACTGTGATGGTCACTATCAGCTCACTGTGATGGTCAGTATCAGCTCACTGTGATGGTCAGTATCAGCTCAATGTGTTGGTCAGTGACAGCTCACTGTGATGGTCAGTATCAGCTCAATATGTTGGTCAGTGACAGCTCACTGTGATGGTCAGTATCAGCTCACTGTGATGGTCAGTATCAGCTCACTGTGATGGTCAGTGTCAGCTCACTGTGATGGTCAGTATCAGCTCACTGTGATGGTCAGTGTCAGCTCACTGTGATGGTCAGTATCAGCTCACTGTGATGGTCAGTATCATCTCACTGTGACGGTCAGTGTCAGCTCACTGTGATGGTCAGTGACAGCTCACTGTGATGGTCAGTGTCAACTCACTGTGATGGTCAGTATCAGCTCACTGTGATAGTCAGTATCATCTCACTGTGATGGTCAGTATCAGCTCACTGAGATGGTCAGTATCAGCTCACTGTGACGGTCAGTATCAGCTCACTGTGATGGTCAGTGTCAGCTCACTGTGATGGTCAGTATCAGCTCACTGTGATGGTCAGTGTCAGCTCACTGTGATGGTCAGTATCAGCTCACTGTGACGGTCAGTATCAGCTCACTGTGATGGTCAGTATCAGCTCACTGTGACGGTCAGTGATAGCTCACTGTGATGGTCAGTGACAGCTCACTGTGATGGTCACTATCAGCCCTCTGTGATGGTCAGTATCAGCTCACTGTGACGGTCAGTGACAGCTCAATGTGATGGTCAGTGACAGCTCACTGTGATGGTCAGTATCAGCTCACTGTGATGGTCAGTGACAGCTCACTGTGACGGTCAGTATCAGCTCACTGTGATGGTCAGTGACAGCTCAATGTTACGGTCAGTGTTAGCTCATTGTGACGGTCATTGTCAGCTCACTGTGATGGTCAGTGACAGCTCAATCTGACGGTCAGTGTCAGCTCACTGTGACGGTCAGTGTCAGCTCACTCTGACGGTCAGTATCAGCTCACTGTGATGGTCAGTGACAGCTCACTGTGATGGTCAGTGACAGCTCACTGTGACGGTCAGTGACAGCTCACTGTGATGGTCAGTGTCAGCTCACTCTGATGGTCAGTATCAGCTCACTGTGATGGTCAGTTTCAGCTCTCTGTGACGGTCAGTGTCAGCTCACTGTGACGGTCAGTATCAGCTCACTGTGATGGTCAGTATCAGCTCACTGTGACGGTCAGTATCAGCTCACTCTGAGGGTCAGTGACAGCTCAATGTGACGGTCAGTGTCAGCTCACTGTGACGGTCAGTGTCAGCTCACTGTGATGGTCAGTGACAGCTCAATGTGACGGTCAGTGTCTGCTCACTGTGACGGTCAGTGTCAGCTCACTCTGACGGTCAGTATCAGCTCACTGTAACGGTCAGTGACAGCTCACTGTGATGGTCAGTATCAGCTCACTGTGACGGTCAGTATCAGCTCACTGTGACGGTCAGTGTCAGTTCACTGTGATGGTCAGTATCAGCTCACTGTGACGGTCAGTGTCAGCTCACTGTGATGGTCAGTATCAGCTCACTTTGATGGTCAGTATCAGCTCACTCTGACGGTCAGTGTCAGCTCACTGTGATGGTCAGTATCAGCTCACTGTGATGGTCAGTGTCAGCTTACTGTGATGGTCAGTGTCATCTCACTGTGACGGTCAGTATCAGCTCACTGTGATGGTCAGTATCAGCTCACTGTGACGGTCAGTATCAGCTCACTGTGATGGTCAGTGTCAGCTCACTGTGATGGTCAGTATCAGCTCACTGTGATGGTCAGTGTCAGCTCACTGTGATGGTCAGTATCAGCTCACTGTGATGGTCAGTGTCAGCTCACTGTGATGGTCAGTATCAGCTCACTGTGATGGTCAGTGTCAGCTCACTGTGATGGTCAGTATCAGCTCACTGTGACGGTCAGTATCAGCTCACTGTGACGGTCAGTGTCAGCTCACTGTGATGGTCAGTATCAGCTCACTGTGATGGTCAGTATCAGCTCACTGTGATGGTCAGTGTCGGCTTACTGTGATGGTCAGTATCAGCTCACTGTGATGGTCAGTATCAGCTCACTCTGACGGTCAGTGTCAGCTCACTGTGACGGTCAGTGTCAGCTCACTGTGATGGTCAGTGTCAGCTCACTGTGACGGTCAGTGTCAGCTCACTCTGACGGTCAGTGTCTGCTCACTGTGATGGTCAGTATCAGCTCACTGTGATGGTCAGTGTCAGCTCACTGTGAAGGTCAGTGTCAGCTCACTGTGACGGTCAGAGACTGCTCACTGTGACGGTCAGTGTCAGCTCACTGCGATGGTCAGTGTCAGCTCACTGTGACGGTCAGTATCAGCTCACTATGATGGTCAGTATCAGCTCACTGTGACGGTCAGTATCAGCTCACTGTGAAGGTCAGTATCAGCTCACTGTGATGGTCAGTGTCAGCTCACTGTGATGTTCAGTATCAGCTCACTGTGACGGTCAGTGACAGCTCACTGTGATGGTCAGTATCACCTCACTGTGACAGTCAGTGACAGCTCACTGTGACGGTCAGTATCAGCTCACTGTGACGGTCAGTGACAGCTCACTATGATGGTCAGTATCAGCTCACTGTGACGGTCAGTATCAGCTCACTGTGATGGTCAGTATCAGCTCACTGTGACGGTCAGTATCAGCTCACTGTGATGGTCAGTGTCAGCTCACTGTGATGGTCATTATCAGCTCACTGTGATGGTCAGTGACATCTCACTATGATGGTCAGTGTCAGCTCACTGTGATGGTCAGTGTCAGCTCACTGTGATGGTCAGTATCAGCTCACTGTGACGGTCAGTGTCAGCTCACTGTGATGGTCAGTATCAGCTCACTGTGACGGTCAGTGACAGCTCACTGTGATGGTCAGTGACAGCTCACTGTGACGGTCAGTATCAGCTCACTGTGATGGTCAGTATCAGCACACTGTGATGGTCAGTATCAGCTCACTGTGACGGTCAGTATCAGCTCACTGTGACGGTCAGTATCAGCTCACTGTGACGGTCAGTGACAGCTCACTGTGACGGTCAGTATCAGCTCACTGTGATGGTCAGTGTCAGCTCACTGTTATGGTCAGTATCAGCTCACTGTGACGGTCAGTATCAGCTCACTGTGAGGGTCAGTATCAGCTCACTGTGATGGTCAGTGTCAGCTCACTGTGACGGTCAGTGACAGCTCACTGTGATGGTCAGTGACAGCTCACTGTGATGGTCAGTTTCAGCTCACTGTGACGGACAGTGTCAGCTCACTGTGACGGTCAATATCAGCTCACTGTGACGGTCAGTATCAGCTCACTCTGACGGTCAGTATCAGCTCACTGTGATGGTCAGTATCAGCTCACTGTGATGGTCAGTATCAGCTCACTGTGACGGTCAGTGTCAGCTCACAGTGATGGTCAGTGTCAGCTCACTGTGACGGTCAGTATCAGCTCACTGTGTTGGTCAGTGTCAGATCACTGTGATGGTCAGTATCAGCTCACTGTGATGGTCAGTCTCAGCTCACTGTGATGGTCAGTATCAGCTCACTGTGACGGTCAGTATCAGCTCACTGTGATGGTCAGTGTCAACTCACTGTGATGGTCAGTATCAGCTCACTGTGATGGTCAGTATCAGCTCAATGTGACCGTCAGTATCAGCTCACTGTGATGGTCAGTATCAGCTCACAGTGATGGTCAGTATCAGCTCACTGTGACGGTCAGTATCAGCTCACTGTGACGGTCAGTGACAGCTCACTATGACGGTCAGTATCAGCTCACTGTGACGGTCAGTATCAGCTCACTGTGACGGTCAGTGACAGCTCACTGTGATGGTCAGTGTCAGCTCACTGTGACGGTCAGTATCAGCTCACAGTGATGGTCAGTGTCAGCTCACTGTGATCGTCAGTGTCAGCTCACTGTGACGGTCAGTATCAGCTCACTGTGATGGTCAGTATCAGCTCACAGTGATGCTCAGTGTCAGCTCACTGTGATGGTCAGTGACAGCTCACTGTGATGGTCAGTATCAGCTCACTGCGATGGTCAGTGTCAGCTCACTGTGACGGTCTGTATCAGCTCACTGTGACGGTCAGTGTCAGCTCACTGTGACGGTCAGTATCAGCTCACGGTGAAGGTCAGTATCTGCTCACTGTGATGCTCAGTGTCAGCTCACTGTGACGGTCAGTATCAGCTCACTGTGATGGTCAGTAAATGCTCACTGTGATGGTCAGTATCAGCTCACTGTGATGGTCAGTGTCAGCTCACTCTGACGGTCAGTATCTGCTCACCGTGATGGTCAGTATCAGCTCACTGTTACGGTCAGTACCAGCTCACTGTGACGGTCAGGATCAGCTCACTGTGATGGTCAGAGACAGCTCACTGTGATGGTCAGTGACAGCTCACTGTGATGGTCAGTGACAGCTCACTGTGATGGTCACTATCAGCTCACTGTGATGGTCAGTATCAGCTCACTGTGATGGTCAGTATCAGCTCAATGTGTTGGTCAGTGACAGCTCACTGTGATGGTCAGTATCAGCTCAATATGTTGGTCAGTGACAGCTCACTGTGACGGTCAGTATCAGCTCACTGTGATGGTCACTATCAGCTCACTGTGATGGACAGTATCAGCTCCCTGTAACGGTCAGTATCAGCTCACTGTGATGGTCAGTATCAGCTCACTGTGATGGTCAGTGTCAGCTCACTGTGATGGTCAGTATCAGCTCACTGTGATGGTCAGTGTCAGCTCACTGTGAAGGTCAGTGTCAGCTCACTGTGACGGTCAGAGACTGCTCACTTTGACGGTCAGTGTCAGCTCACTGCGATGGTCAGTGTCAGCTCACTGTGACGGTCAGTATCAGCTCACTATGATGGTCAGTATCAGCTCACTGTGATGGTCAGTATCAGCTCACTGTGATGGTCAGTATCAGCTCACTGTGATGGTCAGTGTCAGCTCACTGTGATGTTCAGTATCAGCTCACTTTGACGGTCAGTGACAGCTCACTGTGATGGTCAGTATCAGCTCACTGTGACAGTCAGTGACAGCTCACTGTGACGGTCAGTATCAGCTCACTGTGACGGTCAGTGACAGCTCACTATGATGGTCAGTATCAGCTCACTGTGACGGTCAGTATCAGCTCACTGTGATGGTCAGTATCAGCTCGCTGTGACGGTCAGTATCAGCTCACTGTGATGGTCAGTGTCAGCTCACTGTGATGGTCATTATCAGCTCACTGTGATGGTCAGTGACATCTCACTGTGATGGTCAGTGTCAGCTCACTGTGATGGTCAGTGTCAGCTCACTGTGATGGTCAGTATCAGCTCACTGTGACGGTCAGTGTCAGCTCACTGTGATGGTCAGTATCAGCTCACTGTGACGGTCAGTGACAGCTCACTGTGATGGTCAGTGACAGCTCACTGTGACGGTCAGTATCAGCTCACTGTGATGGTCAGTATCAGCACACTGTGATGGTCAGTATCAGCTCACTGTGACGGTCAGTATCAGCTCACTGTGATGGTCAGTATCAGCTCACTGTGACGGTCAGTATCAGCTCACTGTGATGGCCAGTATCAGCTCACTGTGACGGTCAGTATCAGCTCACTGTGATGGTCAGTATCAGCTCACTGTGACGGTCAGTGACAGCTCACTGTGACGGTCAGTATCAGCTCACTGTGATGGTCAGTGTCAGCTCACTGTGATGGTCAGTATCAGCTCACTGTGACGGTCAGTATCAGCTCACTGTGAGGGTCAGTATCAGCTCACTGTGATGGTCAGTGTCAGCTCACTGTGACGGTCAGTGACAGCTCACTGTGTTGGTCAGTGACAGCTCACTGTGATGGTCAGTTTCAGCTCACTGTGACGGACAGTGTCAGCTCACTGTGACGGTCAATATCAGCTCACTGTGACGGTCAGTATCAGCTCACTCTGACGGTCAGTATCAGCTCACTGTGATGGTCAGTATCAGCTCACTGTGATGGTCAGTATCAGCTCACTGTGACGGTCAGTGTTAGCTCACAGTGATGGTCAGTGTCAGCTCACTGTGACGGTCAGTATCAGCTCACTGTGATGGTCAGTGTCAGATCACTGTGATGGTCAGTATCAGCTCACTGTGATGGTCAGTCTCAGCTCACTGTGATGGTCAGTATCAGCTCACTGTGACGGTCAGTATCAGCTCACTGTGATGGTCAGTGTCAACTCACTGTGATGGTCAGTATCAGCTCACTGTGATGGTCAGTATCAGCTCAATGTGACCGTCAGTATCAGCTCACTGTGATGGTCAGTATCAGCTCACAGTGATGGTCAGTATCAGCTCACTGTGACGGTCAGTATCAGCTCACTGTGACGGTCAGTGACAGCTCACTGTGACGGTCAGTATCAGCTCACTGTGACGGTCAGTATCAGCTCACTGTGACGGTCAGTGACAGCTCACTGTGATGGTCAGTGTCAGCTCACTGTGACGGTCAGTATCAGCTCACAGTGATGGTCAGTGTCATCTCACTGTGATCGTCAGTGTCAGCTCACTGTGACGGTCAGTATCAGCTCACTGTGATGGTCAGTATCAGCTCACAGTGATGCTCAGTGTCAGCTCACTGTGATGGTCAGTGACAGCTCACTGTGACGGTCAGTATCAGCTCACTGCGATGGTCAGTGTCAGCTCACTGTGACGGTCTGTATCAGCTCACTGTGACGGTCAGTGTCAGCTCACTGTGACGGTCAGTATCAGCTCACGGTGAAGGTCAGTATCTGCTCACTGTGATGCTCAGTGTCAGCTCACTGTGACGGTCAGTATCAGCTCACTGTGATGGTCAGTAAATGCTCACTGTGATGGTCAGTATCAGCTCACTGTGATGGTCAGTGTCAGCTCACTCTGACGGTCAGTATCTGCTCACCGTGATGGTCAGTATCAGCTCACTGTTACGGTCAGTACCAGCACACTGTGACGGTCAGGATCAGCTCACTGTGATGGTCAGAGACAGCTCACTGTGATGGTCAGTGACAGCTCACTGTGATGGTCAGTGACAGCTCACTGTGATGGTCACTATCAGCTCACTGTGATGGTCAGTATCAGCTCACTGTGATGGTCAGTATCAGCTCAATGTGTTGGTCAGTGACAGCTCACTGTGATGGTCAGTATCAGCTCAATATGTTGGTCAGTGACAGCTCACTGTGACGGTCAGTATCAGCTCACTGTGATGGTCACTATCAGCTCACTGTGATGGACAGTATCAGCTCCCTGTAACGGTCAGTATCAGCTCACTGTGATGGTCAGTATCAGCTCACTGTGATGGTCAGTGTCAGCTCACTGTGATGGTCAGTATCAGCTCACTGTGATGGTCAGTATCATCTCACTGTGACGGTCAGTGTCAGCTCACTGTGATGGTCAGTGACAGCTCACTGTGATGGTCAGTGTTTGCTCACTGTGATGGTCAGTATCAGCTCACTGTGACGGTCAGTATCAGCTCACTGTGATGGTCAGTGACAGCTCACTGTGATGGTCAGTATCAGCTCACTGTGATGGTCAGTATCAGCTCACTGTGACGGTCAGAGACAGCTCACTGTGACGGTCAGTATCAGCTCACTGTGATGGTCAGTATCAGCTCACTGTGATAGTCAGTATCATCTCACTGTGATGGTCAGTATCAGCTCACTGTGATGGTCAGTATCAGCTCACTGTGATGGTCAGTGTCAGCTCACTGTGACGGTCAGTTTCAGCTCACTGTGACGGTCAGTGTCAGCTCACTGTGACGGTCAGTATCAGCTCACTGTGACGGTCAGTATCAGCTCACTGTGAGGGTCAGTGACAGCTCAATGTGACGGTCAGTGTCAGCTCACTGTGACGGTCAGTGTCAGCTCACTGTGATGGTCAGTGACAGCTCAATGTGACGGTCAGTGTCAGCTCACTGTGACGGTCAGTGTCAGCTCACTCTGACGGTCAGTATCAGCTCACTGTGATGGTCAGTGACAGCTCACTGTGATGGTCAGTGACAGCTCAATGTGACGGTCAGTATCAGCTCACTGTGATGGTCAGTGTCAGCTCACTGTGATGGTCAGTGTCAGCTCACTGTGACGGTCAGTGTCAGCTCACTCTGACGGTCAGTATCAGCTCACTGTGACGGTCAGTGTCAGCTCACTGCGATGGTCAGTGTCAGCTCACTGTGACGGTCAGTATCAGCTCACTGTGACGGTCAGTATCAGCTCACTGTGATGGTCAGTGTCAGCTCACTGTGATGGTCAGTATCAGCTCACTGTGATGGTCAGTATCAGCTCACTCTGACGGTCAGTATCAACTCACTGTGATGGTCAGTATCAGCTCACTGTGATGGTCAGTGTCAGCTCACTGTGATGGTCAGTATCAGCTCACTGTGATGGTCAGTGTCAGCTCACTGTGATGGTCAGTATCAGCTCACTGTGATGGTCAGTGACAGCTCACTGTGACGGTCAGTATCAGCTCACTGTGATGGTCAGTATCAGCTCACTGTGATGGTCAGTATCAGCTCACTGTGATGGTCAGTGACAGCTCACTGTGACGGTCAGTATCAGCTCACTGTGATGGTCAGTGTCAGCTCACTGTGATGGTCAGTGTCAGCTCACTGTGACGGTCAGTATCAGCTCACTGTGATGGTCAGTATCAGCTCACTGTGATGGTCAGTGTCAGCTCACTGCGATGGTCAGTATCAGCTCACTATGATGGTCAGTATCAGCTCACTGTGATGGTCAGTGTCAGCTCACTATGATGGTCAGTATCAGCTCACTGTGATGGTCAGTGTCAGCTCCCTGTGACGGTCAGTATCAGCTCACTGTGACGGTCAGTGACAGCTCACTGTGATGGTCAGTATCAGCTCACTGTGATGGTCAGTGTGAGCTCACTGTGACGGCCAGTGTCAGCGCACTGTGATGGTCAGCATCAGCTCACTGTGATGGTCATTATCAGATCACTGTGATGGTCAGTGTCAGCTCACTGTGACGGTCAGTATCAGCTTACTGTGACGGTCAGTATCAGCTCACTATGTTGGTCAGTGTCAGCTCACTGTGATGGTCAGTATCAGCTCACTATGATGGTCAGTATCAGCTCACTGTGATGGTCAGTGTCAGCTCACTGTGATGGTCAGTGACAGCTCACTGTGATGGTCAGTATCAGCTCACTGTGATGGTCAGTGTGAGCTCACTGTGACGGTCAGTGTCAGCTCACTGTGACGGTCAGTGTCAGCTCACTGGGACGGTCAGTGTCAGATCACTGTGACGGTCAGTGTCAGCTCACTGTGATGGTCAGTGTCAGCTGACTGTGACGGTCAGTATCAGCTCACTGTGAAGGTCAGTGTCAGCTCACTGTGAAGGTCAGAGACAGCTCACTGTGACGGTCAGTGTCAGCTCACTGTGATGGTCAGTATCAGCTCACTGTGATGGTCAGTGTCAGCTCACTGTGATGTTCAGTATCAGCTCACTGTGACGGTCAGTGACAGCTCACTGTGATGGTCAGTATCAGCTCACTGTGACTGTCAGTGACAGCTCACTGTGACGGTCAGTATCAGCTCACTGTGACGGTCAGTGACAGCTCACTATGATGGTCAGTATCAGCTCACTGTGATGGTCAGTATCAGCTCACTGTGACGGTCAGTATCAGCTCACTGTGATGGTCAGTATCAGCTCACTGTGACGGTCAGTATCAGCTCACTGTGATGGTCAGTGTCAGCTCACTGTGACGGTCAGTATCAGCTCACTGTGATGGTCAGTGACAGCTCACTGTGATGGTCAGTGTCAGCTCACTGTGATGGTCAGTGTCAGCTCACTGTGATGGTCAGTATCAGCTCACTGTGACGGTCAGTGTCAGCTCACTGTGATGGTCAGTATCAGCTCACTGTGACGGTCAGTGACAGCTCACTGTGATGGTCAGTGACAGCTCACTGTGACGGTCAGTATCAGCTCACTGTGATGGTCAGTATCAGCACACTGTGATGGTCAGTATCAGCTCACTGTGACGGTCAGTATCAGCTCACTGTGATGGTCAGTATCAGCTCACTGTGACGGTCAGTATCAGCTCACTGTGATGGTCAGTATCAGCTCACTGTGACGGTCAGTGACAGCTCACTGTGACGGTCAGTATCAGCTCACTGTGATGGTCAGTGTCAGCTCACTGTGATGGTCAGTATCAGCTCACTGTGACGGTCAGTATCAGCTCACTGTGAGGGTCAGTATTAGCTCACTGTGATGGTCAGTGTGAGCTCACTGTGACGGTCAGTATCAGCTCACTGTGATGGTCAATATCAGCTCCCTGTGACGGTCAGTATCAGCTCACTGTGATGGTCAGTATCAGCTCCCTGTGATGGTCAGTATCAGCTCACTGTGATGGTCAGTATCAGCTCACTGTGACGGTCAGTGTCAGCTCACTGTGACGGTCAGTATCAGCTCACTGTGATGCTCAGTGTCAGCTCACTGTGACGGTCAGTATCAGCTCACGGTGACGGTCAGTATCTGCTCACTGTGATGCTCAGTGTCAGCTCACTGTGATGGTCAGTGTCAGCTCACTGTGACGGTCAGTATCAGCTCACTGTGATGGTCAGTATCTGCTCACTGTGATTGTCAGTATCAGCTCACTGTGATGGTCAGTGTCAGCTCACTCTGACGGTCAGTATCTGCTCACTGTGATGGTCAGTATCAGCTCACTGTTACGGTCAGTACCAGCTCACTGTGACGGTCAGTATCAGCTCACTGTGATGGTCAGTGACATCTCACTGTGATGGTCAGTGACAGCTCACTGTGATGGTCTGTGACAGCTCACTGTGATGGTCACTATCAGCTCACTGTGATGGTCAGTATCAGCTCACTGTGATGGTCAGTATCAGCTCAATGTGTTGGTCAGTGACAGCTCACTGTGATGGTCAGTATCAGCTCAAAATGTTGGTCAGTGACAGCTCACTGTGACGGTCAGTATCAGCTCTCTGTGATGGTCACTATCATCTCACTGTGATGGACAGTATCAGCTCACTGTGATGGTCAGTATCAGCTCACTGTGATGGTCAGTGTCAGCTCACTGTGATGGTCAGAGTCAGCTCACTGTGATGGTCAGTATCAGCTCACTGTGACGGTCAGTATCATCTCACTGTGATGGTCAGTATCAGCTCACTGTGACGGTCAGTGTCAGCTCACTGTGATGGTCAGTGTCAGCTCACTGTGATGGTCAGTGACAGCTCACTGTGATGGTCAGTGTCAGCTCACTGTGATGGTCAGTATCAGCTCACTGTGATGGTCAGTGTCAGCTCACTGTGATGGTCAGTGACAGCTCACTGTGATGGTCAGTGTCAGCTCACTGTGAAGGTCAGTATCAGCTCACTGTGATGGTCAGTGTCAGCTCACTGTGATGGTCAGTTTCAGCTCACTGTGACGGTCAGTGTCAGCTCACTGTGACGGTCAGTATCAGCTCACTGTGACGGTCAGTATCAGCTCACTGTGAGGGTCAGCGACAGCTCAATGTGACGGTCAGTGTGAGCTCACTGTGATGGTCAGTGACAGCTCACTGTGATGGTCAGTGACAGCTCACTGTGATGGTCAGTATCAGCTCACTGTGATGGTCAGTGACAGCTCACTGTGATGGTCAGTGACAGCTCACTGTGACGGTCAGTGACAGCTCACTGTGATGGTCAGTGTCAGCTCACTGTGATGGTCAGTTTCAGCTCACTGTGACGGTCAGTGACAGCTCACTGTGATGGTCAGTGTCAGCTCACTGTGATGGTCAGTTTCAGCTCACTGTGACGGTCAGTGTCAGCTCACTGTGACGGTCAGTATCAGCTCACTGTGACGGTCAGTATCAGCTCACTGTGAGGGTCAGTGACAGCTCAATGTGACGGTCAGTATCAGCTCACCGTGACGGTCAGTGTCAGCTCACTGTGATGGTCAGTGACAGCTCAATGTGACGGTCAGTGTCAGCTCACTGTGATGGTCAGTGTCAGCTCACTCTGACGGTCAGTATCAGCTCACTGTGATGGTCAGTGACAGCTCAATGTGACGGTCAGTATCAGCTCACTGTGATGGTCAGTGTCAGCTCACTGCGATGGTCAGTGTCAGCTCACTGTGACGGTCAGTATCAGCTCACTGTGATGGTCAGTATCAGCTCACTGTGACGGTCAGTGTCAGCTCACTGTGATGGTCAGAATCAGCTCACTGTGACGGTCAGTATCAGCTCACTGTGATGGTCGGTGTCAGCTCACTGTGACGGTCAGTGTCAGCTCAATGTGACGGTCAGTATCAGCTCACTGTGACGGTCAGTATCAGCTCACTGTGATGGTCGGTGTCAGCTCACTGTGATGGTCAGAATCAGCTCACTGTGACGGTCAGTATCAGCTCACTGTGACGGTCAGTGTCAGCTCACTGTGACGGTCAATATCAGCTCACTATGATGGTCAGTGACAGCTCACTGTGATGGTCAGTGTCAGCTCACTGTGATGGTCAGTATCAGCTCACTGTGATGGTCAGTGTCAGCTCACTGTGATGGTCAGTGTCAGCTCACTGTGATGGTCAGAATCAGCTCACTGTGACGGTCAGTATCAGCTCACTGTGACGGTCAGTGTCAGCTCACTGTAATGGTCAGTGACAGCTCACTGTGACGGTCAGTATCAGCTCACTTTGATGGTCAGTATCAGCTCACTGTGATGGTCAGTATCAGCTCACTGTGATGGTCAGTGTCAGCTCATTGCGATGGTCAGTATCAGCTCACTGTGATGGTCAGTATCAGCTCCTTGTGATGGTCAGTATCAGCTCACTGTGATGGTCAGTGTCAGCTCACTGTGATGGTCAGTATCAGCTCACTGTGATGGTCAGTATCAGCTCACTGTGATGGTCAGTGACAGCTCACTGAGATGGTCAGTGTCAGCTCACTGTGATGGTCAGTGTCAGCTTACTGTGATGGTCAGTGTCAGCTTACTGTGATGGTCAGTATCAGCTCACTGTGATGGTCAGTGTCAGCTCACTGTGATGGTCAGTGACAGCTCACTGTGATGGTCAGTATCAGCTCACTGTGATGGTCAGTGTGAGCTCACTGTGACGGTCAGTGTCAGCGCACTGTGACAGTCAGTATCATCTCACTGTGATGGTCAGTGACAGCTCACTGTGATGGTCAGTGACAGCTCACTGTGATGGTCACTATCAGCTCACTGTGATGGTCAGTATCAGCTCACTGTGATGGTCAGTATCAGCTCAATGTGTTGGTCAGTGACAGCTCACTGTGATGGTCACTATCATCTCACTGTGATGGACAGTATCAGCTCACTGTGATGGTCAGTATCAGCTCACTGTGATGGTCAGTGTCAGCTCACTGTGATGGTCAGAGTCAGCTCACTGTGATGGTCAGTATCAGCTCACTGTGACGGTCAGTATCATCTCACTGTGATGGTCAGTATCAGCTCACTGTGACGGTCAGTGTCAGCTCACTGTGATGGTCAGTGTCAGCTCACTGTGATGGTCAGTGACAGCTCACTGTGATGGTCAGTGTCAGCTCACTGTGATGGTCAGTATCAGCTCACTGTGATGGTCAGTGTCAGCTCACTGTGATGGTCAGTGACAGCTCACTGTGATGGTCAGTGTCAGCTCACTGTGAAGGTCAGTATCAGCTCACTGTGATGGTCAGTGTCAGCTCACTGTGATGGTCAGTTTCAGCTCACTGTGACGGTCAGTGTCAGCTCACTGTGACGGTCAGTATCAGCTCACTGTGACGGTCAGTATCAGCTCAATGTGACGGTCAGTGTGAGCTCACTGTGATGGTCAGTGACAGCTCACTGTGATGGTCAGTGTCAGCTCACTGTGATGGTCAGTGACAGCTCACTGTGATGGTCAGTATCAGCTCACTGTGATGGTCAGTGACAGCTCACTGTGATGGTCAGTGACAGCTCACTGTGACGGTCAGTGACAGGTCACTGTGATGGTCAGTGTCAGCTCACTGTGATGGTCAGTTTCAGCTCACTGTGACGGTCAGTGTCAGCTCACTGTGACGGTCAGTATCAGCTCACTGTGACGGTCAGTATCAGCTCACTGTGAGGGTCAGTGACAGCTCAATGTGACGGTCAGTATCAGCTCACCGTGACGGTCAGTGTCAGCTCACTGTGATGGTCAGTGACAGCTCAATGTGACGGTCAGTGTCAGCTCACTGTGATGGTCAGTGTCAGCTCACTCTGACGGTCAGTATCAGCTCACTGTGATGGTCAGTGACAGCTCAATGTGACGGTCAGTATCAGCTCACTGTGATGGTCAGTGTCAGCTCACTGCGATGGTCAGTGTCAGCTCACTGTGACGGTCAGTATCAGCTCACTGTGACGGTCAGTATCAGCTCACTGTGACGGTCAGTGTCAGCTCTCTGTGATGGTCAGTATCAGCTCACTGTGATGGTCGGTGTCAGCTCACTGTGACGGTCAGTGTCAGCTCACTGTGACGGTCAATATCAGCTCACTATGATGGTCAGTGACAGCTCACTGTGATGGTCAGTGTCAGCTCACTGTGATGGTCAGTATCAGCTCACTGTGATGGTCAGTGTCAGCTCACTGTGATGGTCAGTGTCAGCTCACTGTGATGGTCAGAATCAGCTCACTGTGACGGTCAGTATCAGCTCACCGTGACGGTCAGTGTCAGCTCACTGTAATGGTCAGTGACAGCTCACTGTGACGGTCAGTATCAGCTCACTGTGATGGTCAGTATCAGCTCACTGTGATGGTCAGTATCAGCTCACTGTGATGGTCAGTGTCAGCTCATTGTGATGGTCAGTATCAGCTCACTGTGATGGTCAGTATCAGCTCCTTGTGATGGTCAGTATCAGCTCACTGTGATGGTCAGTGTCAGCTCACTGTGATGGTCAGTATCAGCTCACTGTGATGGTCAGTATCAGCTCACTGTGATGGTCAGTGACAGCTCACTGTGATGGTCAGTGTCAGCTCACTGTGATGGTCAGTGTCAGCTTACTGTGATGGTCAGTGTCAGCTTACTGTGATGGTCAGTATCAGCTCACTGTGATGGTCAGTGTCAGCTCACTGTGATGGTCAGTGACAGCTCACTGTGATGGTCAGTGTGAGCTCACTGTGACGGTCAGTGTCAGCGCACTGTGACAGTCAGTATCATCTCACTGTGATGGTCAGTATCAGCTCACTGTGACGGTCAGTGACAGCTCACTGTGACGGTCAGTATCAGCTCACTGTGATGGTCAGTGTCAGCTCACTGTGATGGTCAGTGACAGCTCACTGTGATGGTCAGTGTCAGCTCACTGTGATGGTCAGTGTCAGCTCACTGTGATGGTCAGTATCAGCTCACTGTGATGGTCAGTGACAGCTCACTGTGATGGTCAGTATCAGCTCACTGCGATGGTCAGTGTCAGCTCACTGTGATGGTCAGTATCAGGTCACTGCGATGGTCAGTGTCAGCTCACTGTGATGGTCAGTATCAGCTCACTGTGATGGTCAGTGTCAGCTCACTGTGATGGTCAGTATCAGCTCACTGTGATGGTCAGTGTCAGCTCACTGTGACGGTCAGTATCAGCTCACTGTGACGGTCTGTATCAGCTCACTGTGACGGTCAGTGTCAGCTCACTGTGACGGTCAGTATCAGCTCACGGTGACGGTCACAATCTGCTCACTGTGATGCTCAGTGTCAGCTCACTGTGACGGTCAGTATCAGCTCACTGTGATGGTCAGTGTCAGCTCACTGTGATGGTCAGTATCTGCTCACTGTGATGGTCAGTATCAGCTCACTGTGATGGTCAGTGTCAGATCACTCTGACGGTCAATATCTGCTCACTGTGATGGTCAGTATCAGCTCACTGTGATGGTCAGTATCAGCTCACTGTGACGGTCAATATCAGCTCACTGTGATGGTCAGTGTCAGCTCACTGTGATGGTCAGTATCAGCTCACTGTGATGGTCAGTGTCAGCTCACTGTGATGGTCAGTGTCAGCTCACTGTGACGGTCAGTATCAGCTCACTGTGATGGTCAGTGTCAGCTCACTGTGACGGTCAGTATCAGCTCACTGTGACGGTCAGTGTCAGCTCACTGTGACGGTCAGTATCAGCTCACTGTGACGGTCAGTATCAGCTCACTGTGATGGTCAGTATCAGCTCACTGTGACGGTCAGTATCAGCTCACTGTGATGCTCAGTGTCAGCTCACTGTGACGGTCAGTATCAGCTCACGGTGACGGTCAGTATCTGCTCACTGTGATGCTCAGTGACAGCTCACTGTGACGGTCAGTATCAGCTCACTGTGATGGTCAGTATCTGCTCACTGTGATTGTCAGTATCAGCTCACTGTGATGGTCAGTGTCAGCTCACTCTGACGGTCAGTATCTGCTCACTGTGATGGTCAGTATCAGCTCACTGTTACGGTCAGTACCAGCTCACTGTGACGGTCAGTATCAGCTCACTGTGATGGTCAGTGACATCTCACTGTGATGGTCAGTGACAGCTCACTGTGATGGTCTGTGACAGCTCACTGTGATGGTCACTATCAGCTCACTGTGATGGTCAGTATCAGCTCACTGTGATGGTCAGTATCAGCTCAATGTGTTGGTCAGTGACAGCTCACTGTGATGGTCAGTATCAGCTCAAAATGTTGGTCAGTGACAGCTCACTGTGACGGTCAGTATCAGCTCTCTGTGATGGTCACTATCATCTCACTGTGATGGACAGTATCAGCTCACTGTGATGGTCAGTATCAGCTCACTGTGATGGTCAGTGTCAGCTCACTGTGATGGTCAGAGTCAGCTCACTGTGATGGTCAGTATCAGCTCACTGTGACGGTCAGTATCATCTCACTGTGATGGTCAGTATCAGCTCACTGTGACGGTCAGTGTCAGCTCACTGTGATGGTCAGTGTCAGCTCACTGTGATGGTCAGTGACAGCTCACTGTGATGGTCAGTGTCAGCTCACTGTGATGGTCAGTATCAGCTCACTGTGATGGTCAGTGTCAGCTCACTGTGATGGTCAGTGACAGCTCACTGTGATGGTCAGTGTCAGCTCACTGTGAAGGTCAGTATCAGCTCACTGTGATGGTCAGTGTCAGCTCACTGTGATGGTCAGTTTCAGCTCACTGTGACGGTCAGTGTCAGCTCACTGTGACGGTCAGTATCAGCTCACTGTGACGGTCAGTATCAGCTCACTGTGAGGGTCAGCGACAGCTCAATGTGACGGTCAGTGTGAGCTCACTGTGATGGTCAGTGACAGCTCACTGTGATGGTCAGTGACAGCTCACTGTGATGGTCAGTATCAGCTCACTGTGATGGTCAGTGACAGCTCACTGTGATGGTCAGTGACAGCTCACTGTGACGGTCAGTGACAGCTCACTGTGATGGTCAGTGTCAGCTCACTGTGATGGTCAGTTTCAGCTCACTGTGACGGTCAGTGACAGCTCACTGTGATGGTCAGTGTCAGCTCACTGTGATGGTCAGTTTCAGCTCACTGTGACGGTCAGTGTCAGCTCACTGTGACGGTCAGTATCAGCTCACTGTGACGGTCAGTATCAGCTCACTGTGAGGGTCAGTGACAGCTCAATGTGACGGTCAGTATCAGCTCACCGTGACGGTCAGTGTCAGCTCACTGTGATGGTCAGTGACAGCTCAATGTGACGGTCAGTGTCAGCTCACTGTGATGGTCAGTGTCAGCTCACTCTGACGGTCAGTATCAGCTCACTGTGATGGTCAGTGACAGCTCAATGTGACGGTCAGTATCAGCTCACTGTGATGGTCAGTGTCAGCTCACTGCGATGGTCAGTGTCAGCTCACTGTGACGGTCAGTATCAGCTCACTGTGATGGTCAGTATCAGCTCACTGTGACGGTCAGTGTCAGCTCACTGTGATGGTCAGAATCAGCTCACTGTGACGGTCAGTATCAGCTCACTGTGATGGTCGGTGTCAGCTCACTGTGACGGTCAGTGTCAGCTCAATGTGACGGTCAGTATCAGCTCACTGTGACGGTCAGTATCAGCTCACTGTGATGGTCGGTGTCAGCTCACTGTGATGGTCAGAATCAGCTCACTGTGACGGTCAGTATCAGCTCACTGTGACGGTCAGTGTCAGCTCACTGTGACGGTCAATATCAGCTCACTATGATGGTCAGTGACAGCTCACTGTGATGGTCAGTGTCAGCTCACTGTGATGGTCAGTATCAGCTCACTGTGATGGTCAGTGTCAGCTCACTGTGATGGTCAGTGTCAGCTCACTGTGATGGTCAGAATCAGCTCACTGTGACGGTCAGTATCAGCTCACTGTGACGGTCAGTGTCAGCTCACTGTAATGGTCAGTGACAGCTCACTGTGACGGTCAGTATCAGCTCACTTTGATGGTCAGTATCAGCTCACTGTGATGGTCAGTATCAGCTCACTGTGATGGTCAGTGTCAGCTCATTGCGATGGTCAGTATCAGCTCACTGTGATGGTCAGTATCAGCTCCTTGTGATGGTCAGTATCAGCTCACTGTGATGGTCAGTGTCAGCTCACTGTGATGGTCAGTATCAGCTCACTGTGATGGTCAGTATCAGCTCACTGTGATGGTCAGTGACAGCTCACTGAGATGGTCAGTGTCAGCTCACTGTGATGGTCAGTGTCAGCTTACTGTGATGGTCAGTGTCAGCTTACTGTGATGGTCAGTATCAGCTCACTGTGATGGTCAGTGTCAGCTCACTGTGATGGTCAGTGACAGCTCACTGTGATGGTCAGTATCAGCTCACTGTGATGGTCAGTGTGAGCTCACTGTGACGGTCAGTGTCAGCGCACTGTGACAGTCAGTATCATCTCACTGTGATGGTCAGTGACAGCTCACTGTGATGGTCAGTGACAGCTCACTGTGATGGTCACTATCAGCTCACTGTGATGGTCAGTATCAGCTCACTGTGATGGTCAGTATCAGCTCAATGTGTTGGTCAGTGACAGCTCACTGTGATGGTCACTATCATCTCACTGTGATGGACAGTATCAGCTCACTGTGATGGTCAGTATCAGCTCACTGTGATGGTCAGTGTCAGCTCACTGTGATGGTCAGAGTCAGCTCACTGTGATGGTCAGTATCAGCTCACTGTGACGGTCAGTATCATCTCACTGTGATGGTCAGTATCAGCTCACTGTGACGGTCAGTGTCAGCTCACTGTGATGGTCAGTGTCAGCTCACTGTGATGGTCAGTGACAGCTCACTGTGATGGTCAGTGTCAGCTCACTGTGATGGTCAGTATCAGCTCACTGTGATGGTCAGTGTCAGCTCACTGTGATGGTCAGTGACAGCTCACTGTGATGGTCAGTGTCAGCTCACTGTGAAGGTCAGTATCAGCTCACTGTGATGGTCAGTGTCAGCTCACTGTGATGGTCAGTTTCAGCTCACTGTGACGGTCAGTGTCAGCTCACTGTGACGGTCAGTATCAGCTCACTGTGACGGTCAGTATCAGCTCAATGTGACGGTCAGTGTGAGCTCACTGTGATGGTCAGTGACAGCTCACTGTGATGGTCAGTGTCAGCTCACTGTGATGGTCAGTGACAGCTCACTGTGATGGTCAGTATCAGCTCACTGTGATGGTCAGTGACAGCTCACTGTGATGGTCAGTGACAGC